>NC_140588.1:712585865-712680130 GCF_964204655.1 Triturus cristatus | reverse complement strand
TGCCATGCTTTATGTTGTTGATGACATCCACCACTCTCTTGATATTGGCGAGGCTTGCCTACTTATTCTCCTCGACCACTCTGCCACGTTTGATACTGTTAACCACCCTGCCTTACTCAACGCGCTCAAAGTTCGTTTTGGCCTCAATGGTCCTGTCCTCAAATGATTCTCCTCCTACCTCCAACACAGAACACAACAAATCTAAATCCTTAACTGTCTCTCAAACCCTACACCGGTCTCCCTGGGTGTCCCTCAGGGAACTATTCTCTCCCCTGCTCTCTTTAACCTCTTTATGGAACCCCTTACCCTCATCCTAAAACAAGCTGGCATCAACTACCACTGACGATACCCAACTTTACTACAAGATAAAACCCCACTCTGATATTCTGCACCTTAACACCACCCTGACCAAAATCCAGTCCTGGTTCCACTTCAATCATCTCAAACTAAACCCTAAAAAAATGGAAATCATTCTCTTCTCTCCCAAAAATATCCCTATTCAAACATAGTTCTCCGAACTTAATGCCCTCAACTGTCCGCTCTCCTTCTCCAGCTCAGTAAAATCCCTTGGTCTCTCCCTTGGCAATAGCCTAACCCATCAGACCCACATAAAAAACTCAGCCAAAGGAGCGCTCTTCACTCTCCATCATCTCAAGAAACGTAAACCCTTCATTCCAACTGACGACTTTAAATCAGTTGTCCAATCTCTAGTCCTCTCAAGAATTGACTACGGTAACGCTATCCTCTTCGTAACCCCAAATGTTCACATAGCCCCACTCAAATCTGTGCTCAACCTAGCGGCCAGGCTAATCACCAACTGCAAACGTTTTGATCACATCTCCTCAGCCCTTAAGGCCCTTAAATGGCTGCCCATCGAAGGCCAATCCACCTACAAGATTGCATGCATTACGCACAAAGCCCTTCATCAAATGATCCCGCTGTATCTCACTCGTAAACTCAAAAAAGTGGGCTGCTCCAGACTGTTAAGAAGCATCAACGCTCTCCTCCTTGTCCCACCTCTGACAAAAAACAAAACCACACAATCCCGCTCTTTCTCCGGAAATGCCCCTAACATCTGGAACGTCCTCCCTAAAGACCTGCGCTGCAACCCCTCCTACATCACCTTTAAAAAAGACCTCAAACTGCATCTGCTCAACAAATATAGGGGTCCTTAATCCTTCTCGCTTCCCAATCTTTCCTTCTCCCTACCTTTCCCCTGATCCCTGATGGCTACAAGATCACCCGCAGAAACTGCACCAACGGAATCGGAGGAGGGATAGTGAGGAAATTCAAAATATGGCCCGTCTTTGCTTGTAACACCACCACGCTATTGCCCTCACTCAGGCCCCCTTCAACATTCATAGCGTTTCTTTCACGTTCTATACTGTTGCACATATTACACGACCTTTCCTGTTTCCCCGAGCTAAGTCCACTCTGAGGCCCGGCTCGAAGCAACTAATCCCCCAGATAACCATCTATTGACCCTTGGTGACCGTTCTCGGCCTCTCCAGTTGTTTTACAAATCACCATCTTCAACACGCAAACACGTCCTGTCGTAAATTAATTCCACCTAGGAATGGCTATGCCACCTGACCTATAGGGTCGGGTAGAGAACACGACCTTAGGGAAGGAATTTCTATTACCCATTATCCTGTATCTTGTACAAAGAATGTTTTCTTGTGGATGATTTGTATTTTTATTGCACCTTGTGGGGGTTGTTGCTTTAGGGGATTCAAGCGCTACAAAAGACTGTGAGCCACAGATTGAAGTGGCAGTCTCCTGAGAACCTACCACCGATGTACTTCTAGGACAACTGTACTTAGCTGCAGCTAATAAATTGAAGTTCCTATGCCAGACAGAGTGTTCCGTGTCTCTGTAATTTGGAAGGCGAACTCAGAAGATTTCAGGCGTACCCTGCGCCGCTGGGCTTTAAAAGCCTGGTTCTTCAATTGCCATCGTCCACAAGTCCACCCTCAAGGTCTCCACCCACGCAGAGGACACCCTTAAAGCCGCCGAACACCTGCACTTCCAAATCCACAACGACCCCATCACCACCCTCAGAGGAATGCTCATCTACAGACCCTCGGGACCCAGGGCGCCGTTCAGCGACTCCATCGCTGACCTCGCCAGCACCCACGCACTTGCCTCCACGAACTACATCCTCCTCGGGGACCTGAACTTCAACCTTGAGAACAGCAACGATGCCAACTCTACCTCCCTGATCGACAACCTGGCAAACCTCAGCCTCAGACAGCTCGTCACCACACCCACCCACGCCACCAGCCACACGCTGGACCCCATCTTCTCCACAGGCACCCACGTCGCCTTTGACCACACCACCGAACTTCACTGGACCGACCACCGCTGCATCCACTTCACCTTCAATAAGCCAACCACGCACCACCGCACCCAACAACTCCAACTAACCTCCACCCTCGCCCAGAACCTCCACCGACCCAGACACAGCAGCCCGCAACCTCAAACAGTGGATTGAAGACTGCGCCAACACCCTCGCACCACTCAGGAAACCCCCCATCAACCACGCCAGCAAGAAAGCCACCTGGTTCACAGACGAGCTACAGACCTCCAAACGAGCCTGCCGGAAACAAGAGAAAAGATGGCTCCACGATCGCACACCTGACAGTCACGCAGCCCACAAGGACGCCACTCGTAGACACCACCACCTCATCAGAATGGCCAAAAGATCCTCCTTCAAAAACAGACTGGACAACAACGCACACGACAGCAAAGAGCTCTTCGGCATAGTGAAGGAACTCTCCAACCCCAACGACGTCCTGCCTTCACAAGAACTGTGCAACGCTCTGGCAACTTTCTTCCACCAGAAGATAGCAGACATCCACAACAGCTTCAACATCCCGGTTAACCCGACCGCGCCAGACTCCTCCCCCACGAACACCACCTGGACCAACCACCTGACCTCCTGGACCAACGTCAACGACGAAGAAACACGCAAGGTCAGGAACTCCATCCACTCTGGATCACCGTCAAACCCTTGCCCTCACCACGTGTTCAACAAAGCCAACGCAACCATCGCACCCCAACTAAGGAAGGTCATCAACGCCTCCTTCGAGACAGCCACATTCCCGGACAGTGGAAGCACGCCGAAATCAACGCCCTCCTCAAGAAGCCCAAGGCGGACCCCAAGGACCTCAAGAACTTCCGACCCATCTCCCTCCTCCCGTTCCCGACGAAGGTCATCGAGAAAATCGTCAACGCGCAACTAACCCGCCACCTCGAAAGACAACAACATCCTGGACCCGTCCCAGTCCGGGTTCAGACGAAACCACAGCACTGAAACAGCCCTCATCGCCGCCACAGATGACATCAGGCGACAACTCGACAACGGCGAAACCTCAGCCCTCATCCACCTGGACCTTTCGACCGCCTTCGACATGGTCTGCCATCGCACCCTAAAAACACGCCTTCAAGAAGCCGGGATCCATGAGAAAGCCCTCAGCTGGACCACATCCTTCCTCTCCGGCAGAACCCAGAGAGTCCGACTCCCACCCCTCCTATCCCATGCCACTGACATCATCTGTGGCATACCCCAGGGATCATCACTCAGCCCGACACTGTTCAACATCTACATGGCCCCCCTCGCACAAGTAGCCCGTCAGCACAACCTCAACATCATCTCCTACGCCGACGACACCCCGCTCATCCTCTCCCTCACCAAGGACCCGCACACCGCCAAAACAAACCTCCACGAGGGACTGAAGGCCGTCGCCGAATGGATGTAGAGCAGCCCTCTGAAACTGAACTCGGACAAGACGGAGGTCCTCATCCTCGGATCCACCCCCTCGGCCTGGGACAACTCGTGGTGACCTACAATGCTGGGAATGGCACCCACACCTACCTACCCGCCAGCTCCGCTCCGCTCAGCAAACCTCGCCCTCGCGGCTGTCCCCCGCATCCAACGAAAGAGCACCAGCAGCAGATCATTCTCCTACCTCGCCGCCAAGACCTGGAACACCCTCCCCACCCACCTACGGCAGACCCAGGACCTGCTCACCTTCAGAAGACATCTCAAGACCTGGCTCTTCGAGCAGTAGCGGTTCCCCCCTCCCTTCAGCGCATTGAGACCCTCACGGGTAAGTAGTGCGCTTTACAAATTCCTTGATTGATTGTCAATCAGATAGATGTCATCTACATAGGACACTGCCTCCTCATTGCATGTTTGTAATATTTTGACACTCATGCCAAGAATAACATCAGGCTGTTCTTATACCCTTGAGGAAAACAACAAAAAGTTTGCTGAGTGCCGAGCGCAGAAAATGCTGTCAAATATCTGTTTTCTGGAGCTATATTATGGCAGAAGAATCAATTCGAGATATCTAATGTCGTTTTGTATTTCTTCCACACAATGTTATTCATTAATGCGGCACTATGTGCATTTTGAACTTCAAATGTTCATATGCATGTGTTCAAATGTCTGTAATCTAAAACTAGACGATATGTGTTGTCAGATTTCATTACTGGAAACAAAGGGTTGTTCATTAGGGAGATACAAGTCTCAATTACACCTTGGTATTCGAGTTGGTCTAGAATTTCTTTGACCTGTCTTTTTGCATCATTTTTATAGAGTACTGTCTTTGAGAATTTGGAGTAAATTTTAATGGGATTCTGGAACGAGGTCACGGAAAGCAGGCAAAATCACTCTTTCTCCTTTGGCCAAACCATCACAAATTTAGGCGGCCAATCTTTCTCTGCCAGCAGAATGTCATTTCCATATGTTAAGTTCTCCCAAAAGAGACCTTTAACCTTTTCTGAGATGTCCCCTTCTATTTGAAGTGTAATTTCGTACAGTTTATGTGGGACACTGACTCTGGTATCAGGTGTTTCCACCGTGATGTGTTTATTCAATACTGCTGTCACCAGAAAATCCTTAAGGTTCCGGCGAGCTATTGTTGCTTCTGCCCCGCTGTCAAGCATCGTCTGAGCCCATTGCTCGTTCAGAAGCTGAATCCTCAGTAACCTGGGCATGTCTAATTTTTAAGCCAGATACTTTCTTTTTTTTTAATTGAGGTTTCGTTTTTGTTTGCTCTTCCTGTTTGATAATGTAATCTGCAGTGCGATGTGTTTCCTTTTTTGTCTGTGGTCGATCTTCAGTCTTTTGTTCTGATCGCCCGTCCCACTCAGAGGTTTTTTATGAACCCTGGAAGGAACAAAAGCAACGTGTATCAGTGTCCTGATACCTATCAGGTTTCCTAAGTTATCACAATTCCTAAGGTTGTACCTCTTTTCAGAGGACTCCCATTGGAGAAACCCACCCCTTGATCATGAATTCATTTCTGAATTATTATTTTTAGAATTTTTGTTTTCCCATTTCTGTTTAGAAGAAGCAAGTGCTTGCTTCGGGTTGTCTTTGTCTGGACTACCCGCCATTTGTGGCTTCCCGGCTTTAGTTCCCAAATTATCTCTACCTAATTCAGCATAGGTTTCTTCGATCATTTCTGGTAATTCTCGCTCCCTATTGATAGGTGCTGTTTGCCTTAGGCAGCTGTGTATGGCCACTGCTGCTGCCTCCTCCTTTATGTTGCTCAGCATGTTTGCAGGGACGGGGAAAATTACCTATCAGTTTAATTCCCAAGTCCAGGGCAGGTCCTGTCCCCTAATCATTCTGTATCTGTTTCAATACTTCTGGAACAAGTGCTAAGGAAGGGGTACCATGTACTCTGATGTAAACGGCAGCAAAGATTGTTCCCTAAGTGGTACAATCCTTGATCGAGGGAACCATCCCCTTCGGCAAGCAAATGGTTAGCATTCTATGTTTTTCCTGCAGACCCGTACGGGGAAATACTGCTTCCAGCTGTGCAATTTTTTGTGCTATCCAAAACAGAATTTGCTCCCGGTTTGGAAGGAATTGTCCCTATTACTGATTTCAGTCTAAGTGGGGTAATTGTAGGTGTGGTCTGCTGTGGACCAGCTGGAGCATTTTTCGCAGGTTGGACTGTCAATGTTCGCATGACAAACTGGACAATGTGCCTGTATAGCCTGACTGTGTCATTGTATATTACAGGGACTTCATCCACTGGTAGTGTATGTATCTCAGGATGTGGAGTGTATGTCGCTAAGTCAGGCCAGGAAGCACATATGCTGTGTGTGGGAGGGCACCTTTAGACCAGTTTTTATGCTGTTGGTAAGTTAAAGGGACTTCATTCGTATGAAATGTATTCATCTGGTGGTTCAACTACAATGTATGTGTGGAACAATTCAATCTGTGGATCTGCAGGTGGGAAATGAAACCAAGAATAGAATACCTCTGATCTGAACACCTCGGGTGCCTCGATCACAAAGGTAACACAGCCACCCGTTGCTGGTACGCCTTGTTCGAACAATTTCATAGGTACTGCATGTCTGCAGTTCTCTGTGATGTTAAGAGCATTTGCAAATTCGTCTTCCCCTGAGCTACTCGTGGGGTCAGTCATTTTAAAAGAAAAAGTTAAGAGGTAGGGTTTTGCACAATGCTGGAACCTTTTATCCTTACAAGCTTGTTTAAACCTTTAGCCAATACACAGAGTGTATCTGCTCAGCTGAGGTGGATTCCTTTCCCACTTCAGACTTCTCTGAAAAAGTGTGAGTAGGGCTTTCTGAGAAAGCACGACTGAACGACTCAGATTTTTACTGTTAATATAAGAACCAAACCAACATTGGCGGCACCATGTCGTGTAGTTCCTAGGAGTCCCCCAGGACCGGCGTGTTTTGGATGACCTAAACTGAGGGCTTGGTATCCCAACCGCTTCCGGACACCCCCAAAGTATATGTCAGCCATTAGACCAGCTAGCTCTACAGTGCCACTACCTCCCACCTGTACTCTACAGTGGACTAGGTAATTTCTCGCAACCACTGAACATGACAACCCTGATTCCTCAAGGGATCGTGGAAAACAGTACAGTACATTTTGCTCAGACACTGGTGCTTACTTCCTCTCAGAAAATATACAGGATGGCGATTAGGACGTTTCAATAAGTGTTTATTGGTCCAGCGACAATCTTGTGGAAAACATATGTCCTGCGACAATCAGGAGACAGAAGCATACGAAAGAGATTGCTAGTACCAATATAGTAAATAGTAGATCAATTTCTACCATAGTAGAAGAGGAACAGAAGCAGTTCAGATAAAAACAGTAGCACTTGCATATTCCTAAAATGCGCGACCTAAGTAATTTTGCTAAACTGTACCTAGCCTAACCTGGATGTGTAGGTGTGATGGTGGATAGTTATGTGTATCTGTAACCAAGAAACTCCCTGTCTCTGCTTCCAGGCAGACAGCCTGCAAGGGATGTCAGACCACTGAGCGTCGAAGATTCAGCATGCAGGACTTCCATCTCAACTTGGAAGGAATTCTCCTCTAATTTTTAGGGGGGAGTGAGCGTCTTTTATACTTAAGTGGTCACTCCAGGTTTTTTTTCTAGAATCGATATCTTTTTAAAACAATCATGGATGTTTTGACAACAATCATAAATGTTTTGAAAACAATCACCGATGCTTTTCTAAACAAGTATGCTCATGCACAGTTGGTTGTTGGCAAAGGATGTAAAAAGTGGTGACCCTAATACAGAATAATGCTGCCGTACCTGGGGACATGTTTATGTATATCAGGTACAGGGATTATGATAGAATACTTAGAGCCTGGTGTCGAAGAGACAGGAGCAAGCTACTAGGAAAAAGGTCACCTGTTTAGAATCGTTATTGTCGTGTGGATGGGACAATGTATGTAAAAATGGGGTATACATGACGGGACTATCCTAAAAGACATGACATTGGCCCTTTCCGCAGGGTAACCCCTAAACATTTTTTGCTCCCCTTGTTCAGCAATTTTGTTCCAGTCCACTGACAAGAAGCGCATTCCCTGTTAAGTGGCTAGCAACTATCCCTCATACTTCCAAGTTCCAGAAGAACTGAGGCTGTTGTGCACTGGTAGAGGAGGTTTTAATATCAGATCAACATCTATCCCTGCAAGTAGAGAAGCAAAGCAGAGCTGAATTAACTACTGCTGGAGACTTCAGGCAGCATAAAGTATATATTTGTCAAAGTTACCTTTGCAATATAGTTTTCAAAACTTTACCTTCACACCTTAACCTGATTTTTAAGAAGTAGAAAGGAACGCTAAAACAATGGATTAGCATTTTTGGGAAAATGTATATTAAAGCTTTTAATAAAAACTTGGCTCCTCAAGTTGTTGTTTACTATAGAGGCTTCATTTTCTTTAACCATTGACATCATTTTCTTAATCCCCTTCATTGCTAAATCAACTCAATCGTCTCCACCCCCAGCTAGCTACTGAGCCCTTTTTGCAGTTATACCCTTATACAATTTTTCACAAAAGATATCTAGACCAAATGTGTGATCTTTTTCCTTTCATGTTGGTGATTCTAAAGATATTCACTGTTTCTATATTCCCCTGGAGGGAACTGTGAAAATAGCTACAATTCAGCAAAATGTTGTTCTTTTGTGTTTTTAGGAATGGTCTGCTGTGCTCGAAACTATTAGTTTTTTATTATGAATAGTATCAACAAAAGGTTTTCTGTACTAAGATTACCGGTTTCCCAGCGTTTTGAGGAACAGGCAGAGTTATAAAAAACATTTCTCTGCTACAGGTTTTCTAAGTGATAGCCAATTTCCTATTGTTGTGGGTTTACCTACTTGCAATTTCAGGTGAAAATCGATGTAAAACTCATAAGCGAAGATGGAAATCTACATTTTTCTGTAAGTAGACATAATTCTGGATTCAGAAAGGGCTTATTTGTGCAGATAGCTCAAGGTTTTCCCAAAGAAATCTAATTTTTGAAATTCAAAAATATTGATAAAGAAGAAAAAGCTGACAAAATTTTCATCTGTAATTCATTACCCCGAAGGCTTAAAAGTAATGTACCATTAGGTTCTTCAGACTCTGCATCTTATATTGCTTTTTATTATACACTGATCATGCATCAATTCATACAATAAATTCTAATGAATGAAAAATAGGTATGAAGCAAAATTATTAATTTTTTTAATTGGCTCAAGACAGTGAGTTTAGGGTTAGTGGTTATTTGTACTGCTTTGAGTTTGGGATTACCCATAATATCATTTGATTCTGAGTGCATTTTTCGAAATATGGTCTTCCTTATAAACTGGTTTACCGTTGGATGCTGTAAATGGAGGTAAATTCAATTGATAATATCAAATGTTTGACTATCCTGTGCTCTCACACTGCTCCCAATATAAATGATATCCCAGTTGTGTGGCTGGACCAATCAGCATGATAGGTACGGCCTTAAAACACAACAAAGGAACACTGAGAATTTGCTTTTTACAAATTCACCCTTTCTGGTGATGTGGGTAGCTGTGATATTTGGCCCCAGACTCGGCCAGTACTCAGGAAAACCTACAAAACTAAACATCCATGGATGTCCAGGGTTGTGTGACTTGCATGGATCCCACTAGGTTTTCTTACCCAGAATGAGCCTCAAACATCAACACTTGACTGAAATTGCAGATTGCCCTCACAATTCAGCTGTATGGCAGATTACTGCAATGTTTCAGGTTGCAAACAGGTTAGCCACACTGCTGAACCTGGAACCAAACATTTGGAATTAATATATGTAAGTGATGTAAATATACATGGCAACCCATTTGTGACTTTTAACTACCAAGCCACTGGGGCACTTCCTGTACAACCTTACTATGGCCTTACTAGAAAATCAAAAGCGCCATTCACTTACTCTTTAGAGTGTGTATGTGTGAACCTTAGTTCTAATATTCTGAATGGTGATGGTAGCTAACAAGTGTAAGCGAGATAACATATTATTTTACTTGCAGGTTTACATAGGTTGGGCAAACAAAAATAACAGAACACAGGAATCTTCCATTCTCAAGTCCTGGGCATTACATATAGTGATTGGCACTGCAAGGCTATCCAGACTCATCCGAAACAAAATCAGAAGGAAGAAGGAAGTAGGGGTAGCCTTAACTCGTGAAATTTACTGTATGTTAATTGCACAGAATTACAGCAAAATTACGAGAAATTACGAGGAATTATGTGAGAAGTGTAACCCAATATTTAGTGCTTTTACTCTCATAAAAAATGCACCCTGGGGCCCAAAATGTGCCATAGGCTACATTCTTGCACTAAGAAAATAGTGCTAAATGTAACACAACATGAACAGCAACAGCCAGCAGCCACTCATGTTCTTTTAGTTCATTGTTCCTGTGCTCCTGTGGTAGGATTATAGTGCCCAATTACTCACGCAATTGAACGTAATCGCATAGGTTTCTGTAACTTCTCACAAACTGAGTAACTCAAAATTACCACAATTAGTCTGCTTACACCTCTTAATTAAAATGTCACCCTAGCCTAGAAGAAAGCAAAATTGTTGCAGTTGCCTGCCTTTTGAATGAGTCTCTAACAGAGGCATTGTTTGTGTTTTGAATACAGATACAAGAAAAGTGTACTGAAGCTCCACTTCCCCTTACCATAGAGAATCATTGGGGAGACAAGTATAAAGAGATGCAGGAATTTGGGAGAGGCAGACACAGCGACTTATTACCAAAGGGGACATGCTGGCTGAAATACCATTATCCAACTGCAGTCCCAAAAGCTTCCTGCGGTACGCAGGGATAGTTACATGGGTTGGCATTAATTAGTTAGGAAGATTACTAATAGCTCAGCCAATACAAAAACCATGAGGGGGACAACATGTATATTTTTTTATTTTTATATTCACTGAAAAGTCAAAGGTTAAAGGGATGTTATAGTTATGGCTTGTGCTAATCTAAAAACGAATCTTTAAAAAACAAAAAGCACTGAAATCACTAGTTATAGTTTACTGAGCTAACTATAACTTGCACCTCTCCATGCACTACTTATGACCTGACATATTACATCACTGATGACATATTAAATAGCATCATTGATGACATCACTGATTACATCATTGAAGACATCACTGATATATCATATTGTCATTGTCACACCGTCCTATATGGTTTCAAAACAGTACAGGTGTGGCCAATTTTCTTTTAACCTTAATGGGATTACACACTTAAGTATTTCATATGACCTGCACTTTCAAGTCTAGAGGTTAATATATATAAATTTTCACTGTAGAAACACTTTCTTTCCAGGCCCTATGGACTAACCTCCAAAGTCTTCCAAGATACACTGCACACGTTCCTGAGATGTGCACAGTGGCATACAACCTGAGAGATGAACCGCCTCCAAGTAGGATATCTCTAAATTCTCAAAGATCTGGAAATAAACATCCATGCTTTAGAAATGTCTTTGCTGCATAGAATTTGTATATAACAGAATAATACAACCATTTAATATGGCCACATGCCCAAATATTCACTGATGAATAAGCTATTGTGAACAGAAGGTTTGGCTTTTCTCATAGATCTTTAAGCCTCCATTTACTTTCAAACATATCTCTGCTACCTACATTATGTGTACTCAGCCTTTACCTTGTTTAAATTGGAGTAATACTTGCACAACAAAATAAGTGATTTGTAAATTGTGCACTACATGACTTTTAGTATGCACAATTATTCTTGCCTCCAGGGCTCAAGTTATTTTTATGCTATAAACCCACACATGTCCACTCAGTAACTTTATGCTGTAAATGACTATGGTGTTATCCATGATGTCATCAATGATGTCATTTGAGATGTCTTCAGTGCTGTCATCAATAATGTGCTTTGAGATATCACAATTTATATAATATGAGAGGTCATGCACAGTAGATGGTGGGTGCAAGTTATAGTTAGCTCCTTAAAATATAACTGGTGAATTTCAGAGTTTTTTTGGTTTTTGTACTATTGCATCACTATAACATCAGATTAACCTTTGCAAAACCATAGAAATTCAGCAGTTATAGTTCCCTGAGCTAACTATAACTTATGCCACTGCAATGTACTGCTTATGACCTCACATTTTATATCACTCATGACATGGTCAGTGACTTCACTGATGACATCTCAAATGACATCACTGATGGCCTCAATTATCACTGATGAAAACTCAAATGACATCACTGATGACATAACGCACAGAACACTCACCCCCCATATAACCTCTCATATATGCACTGACATACCCACACTACTACTGGCGTACCCATTCACAAACCCATAGAATCATTCACACACCCACTCACTCAACCATAGAGCCACTCACATACCCATTCACTCACCTATACAGGCACGAACACAGCTACTCACTCACCCATGCAGTTGTCCACACAACCATTCACTCACTCATACTACTCACACTGCCACATATTCACTCATGCAGCTACTCACACACCCACTTATTCAACCAGAAAACACTCATGCAGCCATTCACTCACCCATACATACTCTTAACACACCCATACAACTAGTAACATAGCAACTCACATACCCACACAATCAATCATATACCCATTCGCAGATGCAGACAACTACTCAAACACCCACACTCTCATCCATACAGCCACTCACACACCCACTTATTCATCAATACAGCCACTGACACAGCCACTCAATCACCCATCCATATACTTACACACCCAAATATTCACCCATACAGTCACTCACATGCAAACTCATGCACAGATACACACAGTCACACATCTACTCCCATAATATATGTTAAAAAATAGTATCACTCAGTAGTATACAAAGTATAATTTCTTAACTTTTAGAGTATCTTAGTATATATATTCAACACATTCATAAACTTTTGATAAAGACCTGGCTCTTCGACCAATAGCAGCAGCATCCCTCCCCCCAGCGCCTTGAAACCCTCACGGGTATGTAGTGCGCTGTACAAATTATTGATTGATTGATAAAGTCTTTTCAATCATGTCATCAGTAATGTCATTTGAGATGTCATCAGTGATGTCATTGACCATGTCATGAGAGCCTGCATGTGGAACACCTCTCCCCCCAAGCCACAGCAAATGCTGCTCTGCTTCTAGTATGCTAGATCAGTAAATGATCTTGCTTACTAGAAGCGGAGCAGAATTGCTTTTACACACAGGGAGCTGCATTTTAGCAGCTGCCTATCTGTAAAAGCAATGCAGGCACCCGCAGGAGTTGGGGAGCCGGCAGGGGCCGTGGGGCCTTTAGGTTCCTGCCGCAGTCCCCAACCTTTAAAAAGTGGGTGCCCTGGGTGGGACCAGAGCACCCACACTACAGGCTGGGCCCCAGGGGATCGGGTCTCCGGGGCCAAAATCAGCCCGGAAGGGGGTCATGTGCCCCGTTCTTTTTTATTTAAAAAATGTATTAAAAAAGGGGAAGGCCCTGGGGGATGGGGTCCCAGGGGCTCAAATCATCCCAGGGAAGGGGGGCTACACAGCCTCCCTTACCTTACAAAAACATAAAAAAATAAAAATCCCAGCAACTCACTGGAGGCCCCTCTTCCTTTCTCCACCACTCTGTAAACACACCTTCTGGCATGCTGTTGATTGGGTGATGAAGTCCGCTTGCCTCCAGAGGGTTCTTGGGGACAAACAAACCCTCCTGTTAACTCCAGTAAGTCCCACACAGTGGGATTGGTAAGAGGTTGACAGAGGCCATGCCCCCTTTTTCCACCACTCTATAAACATGCCTCCTGGCACACTGCTGGTTAGGGGATGAAGTCCCCTTGGCTCTTGAGGGCCTCAGGACAAAAGTTGACTTCTTCCCCCAACCAGTAGTGTGCCAGGAGGCGAGGCTTGCAGAGTGGTGGAGAAAGGGGGAATGGCCTCTGATGACCTCTCAGCAATCCAGCTGTGTGGGTCTTACTGGAGGTAACAGGAGGGGTAGTTGGCCCCCAAGGATGTCCTTGGGGGCCAACTACCTCTCCTGTTACCTTTAGCAAGTCCACACAGTTGAGGCACGCTGGCAATATAAATCCACAAAAGTAGTCACAAATACGCGCGCTCTCAGGATCAAAAACACAATCCAAGTTAGTTAGTTAGCTAGTTATACATATATATATATATTACCTACTGGCAGTCGCCAGTTGGCAGTTACAGTTAGGACCTAGTTTCCATAGAAAAAGCGTTTTTTGTTTTCCCAATAACTTTGGTGCCGGATGACGAACCTTCGCGAAATTTTCAAAACTCGTGGGGCGCTTCGGTCAGCTCCTATCTTGAAAGTTTTGGGATGATTCGGTAAGTGGGTGCCGAGAAAAAAGGGGGGTCCCAAAATGTTTTCTCTATAGGAAACTTTATACACGACTACAGCCTGAACTGCGGGATGGATTTACACCAAATTTGGCAAAAAGGTAGCCCTTGGTTCAGAAAGAGCCCTCTTTGTTAAATGGTTAAATCCGTTCAGTAGTTGCTGAGAAAATCAAAAACTAAAAGTTTCAATATCTATGGCCGCGGTGGATCCGCGGACCCTCCCAACCACAAGCTTTATTCTAATTAGCTGTCAACACTCCAAACCAGGAAGTGTTGGCAGCCATCTTGTGACTCGGTAGAACCGAGTCAAAAAAACAGAAAAACAAACACGTAAAACAAGAAAAGTGGTCACGGTAGAAACACCCTGACCCCCTAGGCCTGCTCAGGGGGTCCCACAAAGACCCCCAGGGCCAAAAAAAGCATTTTTTTTTAAATCGGCAAAAATCACGGAGGATCTGCGGATCCTGCCGTGCTTTAGTATTATTTAGCTCCTGGGTGTGCCAAGTCCCGGGGGCATGCTGAAATGTAAATGCGGGGGCCCAGGGAGACCCCCACAGCCAGGGACTGCTTTTCTTAAACATTTGCGGGGGGCACATAGCCCCCCGCAGCCTCGGGGACCGCCACCCCCTGGGGCTTATTTTTTTAATGTTTGGGGGGCTTCAAAGGCCCCCCCAAGCCCCTGGGACCACCACCCCAGGGCTTTTATAAAATATTTGCGTGGGCACACTGCCCCCCCACTGCCCCGGGGACCGCCGCTCCCCCCGGGCTTGTTTAAAAAAAAAAATCCTGTGTGGAGGTCGGGCCCCCCACATGCCCTGGGGACCGCTACCTTCCCGGGGCACTAAAATGCAAATTTTGGGGTCCATTACAGACCCCCAAGCCCTGGGGACCACCACCTCCAGGGGCTGTGCATTGGATGGGAGAGGGGCCGCGCGGCCCCCCTCCTGGAGCCTGTGATGGCCCTGGGGACCGCCACTCCCTAGGGCCGGCTCCTGCAGTGTCCTGGGGTGCCCACCCCCGGGACACTGCTGTTTGTTATGGCAGGGCGGGATCCGCGAACTGCGGTTTGGATTTTGGAAGAGAGAGCAGGAAACCTGCTCTCTCTTCCAAAATCCAAACCAGATTGCTTTTCCACACGGGGAGCTGCATGTCAGCAGCTCCCCATGTGGAAAAGCAATGTCGGCTCCCGCAAGAGCAGGGAGCCGGCTGGGACCGTGGGGGCATTGGGGCTTCCCCCACAGTCCCCAACGAGAGGCCAGGCCCCAGGGGATGGGGTCCCCGGGGCAAGGAGTGGCCCTGGACGGGGGGTCATGTGGCCCCCCTCCCCATAATAAAAGTTTTAAAAAAATTAAAAAACACGAAAATGCCGGCCCCGAGGGATGGGGTCCCCGGGGCCATAAATGGCCTGAGGAGGGGGGCCACGCAGCCCCCCTCCAAATATATTTAACAAAAAAATAAACACTGGCCATGTCCCTGTGGATGGGGTCCCCGGGGCTGAATATGGCCTCTGGACGGGGGCCACACGGCCCCCTTCCATTTTTGAAAAAAAAAGAAATTAGGGGTCAGGCCCTGGAGGATGGGGTCCCCAGGGCCCATAAAATTGGAAAGGCAGGGGGGCCACACAGCTCTCCTTAAAAAAAAAAAAAAGATCGGCATCGCCAATGCCCCGCCTTCTCCCAGCAATACTCTGCAAACGCGCCCTGCGGCGCACTTTAAGTTGGGGAATTCATTCCCCTTCAATACTGGGGGTCCCTGGGGGCCAACTAGCCCACTAGCTACCTCCAGTAAGTGCCACAGGGCTGCATTGCAGAGAGGTGGTCCAGGCCACGCCCCTTTTTACACCTCTCTGCAACGCAGCTCTGTGGCGCTTACTGGAGGTACCTGGTGGGCTAGTTGGACCCCAGGGACCCTCAGGATTCAAGGGGACTTTATCCCCAAACTTAAAACGCGCCACGGGGCACGTTTGCACAGTGGTGAAGGGAGGGGGTGGGGCCTGAGGTGACATGTGTGCAAACATGCCCTGTGGCGCGTTTTAAGTTGGGGAATTAATTTCCCTTCAATCCTGAGGGCCCCTGGGGCCAACTAGCCCACCAGGTACCTCCAGTAAGCGCTACAGGCCTGCGGTGCAGAGAGGTTGTCCACGCCCCTTTTTACACCTCTCTGCAACGCAGCTCTGTGGCGCTTACTGGAGGTACCTGGTGGGCTAGTTGGACCCCCGGGGACCCTCAGGATTCAAGAGGACTTACTCCCCCAACTTAACACACGCCACAGGGCGCATTTGCACATTGGTGAAGGCAGGGGGCGGGGCCTGAGGTGACATGTGTGCAAACACACCCTGTGGTGTGTTTTAGGGTGGGGAATTAATTCCTCTTCAATCCTGAGAGTCCCTGGGGGCCAACTAGCCCACCATGTACCTCCAGGAAGCGCCACTGCGCTGCGGTGCAGGGAGGTCGTCCAGGCCACGCCCCTTTTTACACCTCTCCGCATTGCAGCTCTGTGGCGCTTACTGGAGGTACCTGGTGGGCTAGTTGGACCCCAGGGACCCTCAGGATTCAAGGGGGACTTAATCCCCCAACTTACAACACGCCAGGGGGCTCGTTTGCAGAGTGGTGGAGAAAGGGGGCATGGCCTTTGTCTACCTCTCACTAATCCCACTGTGTGGGTCTTACTGGAGGTAAAAGGTAGGCTAGTTGGCTCCTAAAGGACCCCCAGCAGTGAAGGGGACATCAATCCCCATCCAAGTGCACGCCAGGCAGCGCGTTTGTTGAGTGGTGGGCAAAGTGGGCATGGCGTGGTAGAGTACATTCCAGTGCTGCTGTATGGGACTGACTGGAGGTAATAGTTTGGAAAGTTGGCCCCCAAGGATGTCCATGGGGCCAACTACCCCTCTTGTTACCTCCAGTAAGTCCCACACAGTGGGATTGCTAAGACGTCTTCAGAGACAATTGCCTCGTTTCTCTACCACTCTGCAAACGTGCCTCGTGGCAGACTACGGGATGAGGGATGAAGTCAAATTTAGTCCTGAGGGAGTTTGGGGGCTGAGAATCCCTCCTGGTACCTCCTGTAAGTCCTACGCAGCGGAATTCCTGAGGGTTGGTTGGACGCCCAGCACCCTTTCTCCACCACTCTGCAAACACGACTACTAGTTAAAGTAGCATATTTCTGCACCTCTGACTTAGAGGTAGTTTTAATCCCCATGCCCTATTATGTACGCCTTACAGTATGTACGCCTTACAGAGGAGGGCATGCTCATCACAGGGTACTCTAACGCATAGTGTTCCCTGGTGTATGTAGGTGTTTTTACTGTATTATAAGTGTCTTTTAGCATAGCACTGGCTCTAGGCCTGGTTAGTCAGAGTCAGTTACCACCAGTACCCGTCTGAAAATGTTGTGGGCACAGGATGATTTTGCAACAAGGCCTCTTTCCGCTCCTCTGTTGGTTCTTTCTGCACATGTCTTGATTCTTCCTGCACTTTTCTTCCTCTTTGTGGACTTCTGTTGCTTCTTTCTGCATTTCTTTTGCTTCTTTCTGTGCGTTTTTTCTTCTTTCTTCACATGTCCTACCTCTGTAGGCATAGTTAGAAACTAGCATTTTAAAAACCTTTAAAATTCACTTAAAAACATAGGTTTCAGGCACGTTATAGTTAGAAATTAGCATTTAAAAAGTGATGTCATCAGTGATGTCACTGACCATGGCATGAGTGATGTAATATGTGACGTCATCAGCAGTGCATTGCAGGGGAGCGAGTTATAGTTAGCTGAACTAACTATAACGGGGGAATTTCTCTGGTTTTGTAAGAGTGAAATGTCCAACTAACTATAACTTTCCCTAAAACCTATATATTTTTCAGTGAATTTCTAAGGTTTTTTAAATGCTAATTTCTAACCTATAACGTGCCTGAACCCTATGATTTTTAAGTGAATATATATATGTATATATATATCAGTTCAGTTGCATTCCTGGCAGGGCAGCCTCCTCGTAACCCCCGCGCAACAACACAAACACGGACCACCTTCTTTAGTGCAATGAATTTATTCGCTCAACTGCTTGATGTCGCCATAACGTTTCGGCTCCCCTTGAGCCTTGATCACATGACAACAAATGAAAATACATCACTTCCTTAAATAGGAGGAACCTTGCTAAGCAGAGAGAGAGAGAGAGAGAACCTTGCTAAGGAGAGAGAGAGAGAGAGAGAGAGAGAGAGAGAGAGAGAGAGAGAGAGAGAGAGAGAGAGAGAGAGAGAGAGAGAGAGAGAGAGAGAGAGAGAGAGAGAGAGAGAGAGAGAGAGAGAGAGAGAGAGAGAGAGAGAGAGAGAGAGAGAGAGAGAGAGAGAGAGAGAGAGAGAGAGAGAGAGAGAGAGATTGATTTTAAGTAGGAATAAGATAAATCTAGTAATCTAGTTTCATCTAGCACCAAGAACATTAGTTACTATGTACATATGAAAATACTATTTGTCCTACTTCCACTGCCAACTCATTGGCCATGTTGTTCATTTCTTCCCATGCTTGCCCTATCACACTCTGCTCATCCCCCCCCCATTTAGCTTACAACATTCTTCATCTTACCACTGCAGGACTATAATCAGCCACCTCGTAAATGTGTATCACACCCAAACTCAGTATGAAACCAGCAACAAAAAATATTGGGCTAAAAATAGTGTCATGAGGTGATAGTGCCAGGCAGCTGAGAATGTCTCTGCTCTAATCATACCACAATGGAAACCAATATGCGCTCTACCCATGACTGCTGTGCAGAGGAAACCACAGCTCATATTCGGTCTATATGTAAAAACTGCTCCACCTCTGCCTCCTACAAAAGTAATTCTTTTATAGTCAGTATGACTCAGAAGAACTTGAAGCATTATGTGGTTGTGTGCTGATATCCTTTTCTGTATAGTCTCATTTTGTTTTATTAAAAGCAAACATACTTAATGCTCACAACAGACATGCACAGTAATTTAAAAAAACAAGTCAGTATCTGAGTGGTCGGGTCAGGTAAATCTAGGCGAATATGTGCTCACTATTTGATGGACTTGTCAATTTTGTTTAATGCAAACTGAATCACGTGGCTAGTTTTTCATGGGCCCTGATGTGAGGTAGATAGAAGCCCCCTGTGCTCTTTGGCTGGGTAGTAAAAGACAGCTATTATTGGGGTCAGTAGGCTCCTCAACTCCGGTCCCACTGAACATACTACACCCCTGACTTCCCTCACTTCGTGTTTGAGGGCGTGATCCCACCAACTTAATAAGACTAAAATACTACACAGTTTACTGAGAAAGCTCTACTTAACCCCTCTTGTTATGACAGAAGCAGTAGGCCTTTTCTCATAAAAATATGTCACAGGTTCACATGAGTACCAAACAGAATTAAAGTCTATAACACAAAGAAATACATTTTCCAAACCAATTAAAACAATTCTGGTGATGTGTATAGCTCTGATATTTGGGCCCAGACTCGTCCAATACTCACTACTAAACTAGACATGGATGTCCAGGGTTTTGTGTCTTGCATGGATCCTAATATGTGTTCTTACCCTGGATAACCCTGAAACATCAACAATTGAATGAGATTGCAGATTGACCTCACAATTCAGCTGTATGGCACCAGGGCCGGACTGGCTACCGGACTTTTTTGCTGGGGTGGCAGGGTGGGGTCCAGGTTCCCTGCTGAGGGGCTGATTTTGTTGCTGGGAAGCTGCTGGCACCTCTAAATGAACAATGCAAAACAAATAGCTTTAAAGCATACTTTTTAAAACATTTGTTTTGCATTGTTTATTAAGGAAAGCCCGGTAGCCAGTCCGGCCCTGTATGGCACATATAGGGGTGATATCTAATGTAAAATTTGAGTTTTCCAAGTGGTAGTACATTGTTTTGGCAAAGATTACTGCAATGTTTCAGGTTGCTAGGCCACACTGCTGAACCTGGAACCACATATTTAAAGTCATATATGTAGGTGGTGTAAATATATATAGAAACCTACACTTGACTTGTAACTTCCAAGCCACTGGTGCACTTCCTGTACCACCTTACTAGAAAATCAAATTTGCAATACACTTACTCTTTACAGTGTATATGTGTGAACTTTAGACCCGACAGATCTAATATTCTGAATGGTGATGGTTACTAATAGGTGTAAGCAAGATAACCATATTTTACCTGCATGTTAACATAAATTAGGCAAACAAAAATAACAGAAACACAGCAGAAAGGAATCTTCCATTCTCAACTCTTGGGGATCACATGTAGTGTTTGGTACTTCAAGGCTATCCAGCCTCATCTGAAATGAGCTCAAAAGGAAGAAGAAAGTAGGAGTTGCCTTAACTCATGGAATTTGCTGTAGGTTAATTACACAGAATTACAATAATATTCTGAGTGATTATGGGGAATTGAGTGAAGAGTGTAACCCAACATTTAGGGGCCGATTCCGATTTCGGTCGGCAGGGCTCTGACGGAATCAGTAGGTGTCTGCCAGATTCCTTCCCAACCGAGCCATTCTGATGGGCTCGGTCAGAAAAGAATCCGACTCGGATTTCCGTATTGCGGACGACAGGCTCGGCGAGCCCGTCTGCCATCCGGAAATCCCTCAGTACTCCCCCAGCCGCCTCTTTGTGACCTAGGGAGTACGATGGCAGTTTTTCACTGGCTTTTCGTGCCGGTCTTTCCGGCACGAAAAGGCAGTCGGAAACAGTTTTTGGGAGCCCCCAGTGGGGCCCCCATGGGTGTGAGGCTGCCAGATGGTGGCCTGGGGGCACCTATGGTGCCCCTCTGTGGATCCCTGCACCCGGTGGCAGGCACCTTGGGGCGCCGGCCACAGGGTGCAGGGATGAACTGCACCCCTGCTTTTTGCCGTGCAAGCATGCATTCCGCTCAGAATGCATGCTTGCATTGTGAGGTATACGAATGCGACCAAACCCTGTTTGGTTGCATCGTTCTTGCAGGGCCGTAACCGATGACAGCAGGTCGGTCGGTTACGGCTCCTGACCGATGTTGGACGGACCTGAGTCTGTCCGACATCGGAATCTGGCCATTAGTACTATTCTCCCAGCACAAAATAAACCCTTACATCCAAAATGGACCAGACGATCCATTTTGCACTAAGGAAATAGTGCTAAATGCAACACAACATGAATAGCAGCAGCTAGCAGTCACTCGTGTTCCCTTCAGTTCATTGTTCCTGTGCTCCTGTGGTAGGATTGTTTAGCCAAATTATTGTAACTTCTCACAAATAAAGCAACTGAAAATTACCAAAATTACTATGATTACTCAGCATACATAAAATTTCACCCAGGCCTAGAAGAAAGCAGAATTGTTACAGTTCTTTGCCTTTTGAGTGTGTCTATAACTGAGGCATAGTTTGAAGGGCAGATGCGAGAAGGTGCACGGAAGCTACACTTCCCCTTGTCATAGAGAATCATTGCAAAGAAAGATATAAAGAGACCCAGGAACTTGCCCAATAACATGAATAAGTATTTCAACATTGCCACTTCCGCGTGCCCGCGATGTCAGCAGATAAACGCAAACATTCAAATCTACTGGCACACAGTAACGGAAGCACTTGCAAACTGCACTGACGTGCCCCTACTTTACACGTGGGAGGTCTGTATACTGGGTCTGTATGCCAGGTCTAAAAAGAATAAAGTCACCTCCCAGTTTAGAGACCTGGGACTGATAGTGGCGAAGCTACTCATCACAAAGAGGTGGAAACACAAATCCCCCAGGAAATAGTCAGCTGGGAAAAATCACTTATGGTATGGGCACAGGCAGAAAGTACAATACTACACAGGGAGGAAACTGCAGGACTTAGCATGTACCCGATAGCGCAACACTGGGACACCATCCTTACGGCATTCACACACGGGAACAATAACAACTACGGCAGCGCCCCCCCCCCCCCCGAAGGCAGCTAACACAAACACCAAAGCCCCAAGTCAATGGGCACACGTCATTCAATATCTAAGCTGTGACCTATAACGAAATACACTTATGGCCTGAACCCACTGCTGTGAACTTACACGGGTCCCCAGCCGACTACCTAATGCACCCGGCTCTCAACTGTATGCATGAGCCAAAGTGCCAACCTGGTGAGATAATATATTATACATGTACAAGATGTACATATCCAGGCCCAGCTGCGATACGTTCTTGATGGCAGTTTGTTTAAAAGATACTAGTTTAGAGGATTAAAATATATATATCTTATTAGTATATCTCATAGACTTATTAGTTTTATACGGCGGTGACCATATATGCATAGCCCCCTTGTGCTAAACTATTGTACATCCTACGTGACAATTGAATGCAACTATGCTCTGTGCGATTGTATATCTCACAGGTGCTATCATTTGTAAACAAAGGAAAGAAGTGCCACAGAACAAAAAAGAGGTAGAGGCATATACATACATGTTCTGTAAATGTACTTATGCTATGCGTCTCAGCTGCATGTCCTCTTTCACGATGCTTGTCTGTGTATGTATGTATACTGTTTTGAACGACCTCAGAATGCTAAAAACTTTAAAAAATGCAATAAAGATATTTAAAAACTAAATGAATAAATAAAGAGACCCAGGAATTTGGGAGAGGCAGACACAGAGACTGATTACTAAAGGGGAGATGCTGGCTGGAGTGCCATTATCCAACTGCAGCCCCATGTGCTTTCTGAGGTATGCAGGGACAGTTACATGGCTTGGCATAAATTAGTTGGGAAGATTACTAATAGCTCAGCTTATACATTAACTATGGGGGTGACACCATATATATATTAATCTGTTTATGTTCACAGAAAAAACAAAGGTTAAAGGGATGTTATAGTTTTGTCATAATATAAAAAAGTTTAAAAAACACTGAAATTACCAGTTATAGTATACTGAGCTATCTATAACTTGCACCCCCGCCAAGATCTGCTTATGACCTCACATATTACATCACTGATAACATGTTCAGTTGCATCATTGATGACATCACTGATGTATCATACAGTCGTTGTGGCACTGCTGTATAGGGTTTCAAAACACTACAAGTGTGGACAATTTTCTATTCACACTAAACGATTACACACTTAAGTATAAAATATGACCAGCAATTTTAAGTCAAGAGGTTGACAGGTATACATTTTCACTTTGAAAACTCTTTCCATGTCCTAGGTACTAACCTCCGAAGTCTAGTAAGATACACTACAAATGCTCCTGAGATGTGCACAGTGGCATATTCCCTGAGAGTTTTACTTACAGCACCAATGAGAGATTAACCACCACCAAGAGGGACACCCCTACATTCACCAATGGCTCGAAATCCTCAGCAACGTTCTGAAAATAAACACCAATGGTTTATAAACTTCCTTGCTGCATATAATTTGTTCATAGCACTATATTACAACTATTTAGTATGGTCACATGCGCAAATATCCACTTGTGGATAATATATTGATGGATCACCCTAAAACTTTCCTAGAGGAAACTGAGGTAGATGAACTTTTCTTTTGGAAAGTTTGCTGAAGATTCA
Organism: Triturus cristatus; assembly: GCF_964204655.1. Taxonomy (NCBI): domain Eukaryota; kingdom Metazoa; phylum Chordata; class Amphibia; order Caudata; family Salamandridae; genus Triturus; species Triturus cristatus. The sequence continues at coordinate 712,656,478 of NC_140588.1, read as the reverse complement.
TCAAACAGTGCAAATGTTGTTAGCAAAACAAAAAAATATCTTCCTATAAAAACTCTGATCATCTAACTGTGTAATTAACACACACACATACATATATATATACATATATATATATATATATATATATATATATTACCTACTGGCGGTCGCCAGTAGGTAGTTATAGTTAGGACCCTGTTTCCATAGGAAATCCGCAACATTCTATTTTGAATAACTTTGGCGCCGGTCGACGAATCCTCGCAAATGTCTCAAAATAGGTGGGGCGCTACGCTCCGCTCCTACCCTGAAAGTCTCGTGGGGATTCGTCAAGCGGGGGCTGAGATAAAAGGGGGTCCCAAAACGCGTTTTTCCCATGCATTTTTCCATAGGACCTTTAGACAGGGCTACAGCCCGAACGGCTGAACAGAATTACTAGAAATTTGGCAGAGAGGTAGTCCTCAGGTCAAGGAAGTGCCTTTTGTAGGTTTGGTGTAAATCTGTTCAGTAGATTCTGAGAAAATAGCCTTTAAATCAATATATATATCTGAGCCAGCTCACGGTACGCTTACCGTAAGCTTACCGTACGCGTACGGTGGCGTGCGCGAGCACGATTCTGATTGGCTGTTACATCTAAGTAAACATTCGAAACGGTCGAAACCAGGAAGCGGCGCCCGCCATTTTCTCTCTCGCACTCTGAGGGGGGGGCTGTAAACAAAGGCAAAAAACATATAAAGGGGCTGTTTAGACAGCGCCCATGCACATAGCCATGTTAGTTGAGTCCTCAAAGATCCCCCAAGGCCAAAAACGGTAAATTTTTATTTTTTGAAAATTTCGCCGATTACGCTTACCGTACGCGTACGGTGCGCTTACGCTAAAAATTTTAATAAAAAAAAACACTCTCTGTGCATGGCATATTATTGTCATCACTTACAAATTAAATTTAACAGATTACCTATCACAAGGAAGCGCATAATATGCGCACGGTGCGTAACGTGGGCACGCGGTGCGCGTAGCGCACTGCGTGCCCACCTTGCGTGTACGGCACTAACTGCGTAAAGTGGGCGCGCGGTGCGCGAAGCGCTCCGTGCGCGCACGGAACGAACTGCGTTAAGTGGGCGTGCACGCCACGAATGGCGTAAAGTAACTTAGCATTTAAAAAACCGTACAAATTCACTGAAAAAACCATAGGTTTCACACACGTTATAGTTAGGAATTAGCATTTAAAAAACCTTGCTAATTCAATGAAAAAACCATAGGTTTCACACATGTTATAGTTAGCTGGAAATTTTACTGATAAAAAACCAATGAAATTCCCCCGTTATAGTTACTGTAGGCAACTATAACTCACGCGACCGCAATCCTCTGCTGATGACATATGTGTCTTTATGATAAAAAAATATTTGTAATATATGTATAGCTAAAATTTAATGGAAGAAGACATGGGCAAATAAGTGTCTAAATACAGTATTAGCATCAGCAGAGGATTGCGGTCGCGTGAGTTATAGTTGCCTACAGTAACTATAACGGGGGAATTTCATTGGTTTTTTATCAGTAAAATTTCCAGCTAACTATAACATGTGTGAAACCTATGGTTTTTTCATTGAATATATATATATATATATATTATCTACTGGCAGTCGCCAGTAGATAGTTATAGTTAGGACCGTGTTTCCATAGGAAATCTAAAAATTCTATTTTGAATAACTTTGGCGCCGGTTGACGAATCCTCGCGAAATTTTCTAAACTAATGGGGCGCTCCGCTCAGCTCCTACCCTGAAAGTCTTGGGGCGATTCGTCAAGTGGGGGCCGAGAAAAAAGGGGGGCCCAAAACGCGTTTTCCCCATGCATTTTCCCATAGGACCTTTAGTCGAAGGTACAGCCCGAACGGCTGAACAGAATTACTTGAAATTTGGCAGAGAGGTAGTCCTCAGGTCAGGGAAGTGCCTTTTGCAGGTCTGGTGTCAATCTGTGCAGTAGTTCCTGAGAAAATACCATTTAAAAGCATATAAATATCTATAAGCGCGTACCGTGCGCGCACCGTGGGCGCGCACCGTGTGAGCACCCTAACGTGCGCGAGCGTAATTCTGATTGGTGGTTACATGTTAGTCAACGCTCGAATCAGTCAAAATCAGGAAGTGTCGGCCGCCATTTTGTTTGTTTTCAGTGCAAGAGTGAAAAAGGAAGATGGCGAACGTGAAAAGGGGGCAGGGTAGAGAGTTCCTGACCCCCTAGCCTTTGTCAGGGGGTCCCTGAAGGACCCCGAAGGCAGAACATTTTTTTAAAATTTATTTTAAAAAAAATCGCGGGGGTGCGCGCACTGTGAAAAACAAAAAAAAAAAAAAAAAATGTAATACGTAGTTTATTGTAAAATAAATATATAAAAAAAATAATAATACATACATAACTTAGCATTTGAAAAACCGTACAAATTCACTGAAAAAACCATAGGTTTCACACATGTTATAGTTAGGTGGATATTTCACTCGTAAAAAATCAATGAAATTCCCCCGTTATAGTTAGTTCAGATAACTATAACTCGCGCAACTGCCACTCTATCACAAGGATGATGTCATCAGTGATGTGATATGAGTGATGTCACTGACCATGTCATGAGTGATGTAATATGTGACGTCATCAGCAGTGCATTGCGGGCACGCGAGTTATAGTTATCTGAACTAACTATAACGGGGGAATTTCATTGGTTTTTTACGAGTAAAATATCCACCTAACTATAACATGTGTGAAACCGATGGTTTTTTAAGTTAATTTGCAAGGTTTTTTAAATGCTAATTCCTAACTATAACGTGTATGAAACCTATGGTTTTTTCAGTGAATATATATATATATGTATTACCTACTGGCGGTAGCCAATAGGTAGTTGTAGTTAGGACCATGTTTCCAAACGAAAAGTGTCTTTTGACTTGCATTTAACTTTGGCATCATTTAACGAATGTTCACGCAATTTTCCTTAAAAAAGTGCACCAGTGATTCTTGTTTCACATGGAAAGTTTCGGGGTGATTTGTGTAGTGGGGCTGTGGGGTTAAAAAAGGGTGCTATTTCTCATCTGACCTGTCAATATGAGTATAGCAGAACTGCTGGATGGAATCACACCAAATTTGATAGAAAGGTAGATTTGGTTACGCAGAATGTGCATTTTGTTATTTGGTGCAAATCCATTCAGTAGTTTTTGAGAAATTTAAGAAAATACAGTTAGTGATATCTCTGGCCATGACGACTTTAGGAAAAAGTTGAGCTGGGGCAGGAAAATGCAGAGCTCTGATTTGCTACCAACGCTTCAACCAGTAAGTGTTGGCAGCCGTCTTGGGGCTCTTCAACTGATTCCCCCCAAAAATTACAAAAAAAGAGCAGGGGGTAGCGTAGGAATACCCTGACCCCATAAAGTTGGTCCATGCAAAAAAAAGCATTTTGTAAATTGCCACAAAATTGCGATATTCGCGAATTTGTGCCAACTGTTTTTTTAAAAAGCAAGTACAGGCTCCTGTGCTTGATTTTAAATAACTCCCGGGTGGGCCAGTCCCTGGAGGCATATGATAAAAATAGAAAGGGGCACAAGGGGCCCCACTCCTGGGGCTCATGAGAGCCTTGGGACCACCATCACCCCAGGGCACTTATTATTATGCATGCGAGAGGGCCCACTGGGCTTGCCCATAGCCATGGGGACCCCTACCTCCCAGGGGCATATGTAAATGAATGCAGGGGGGCCATGTCATGAGTGATGTAATATGTGACGTCATCAGCAGTGCTTTGCTGGGGTGCGAGTTCTAGTTAGCTGAACTAACTGTAACGGGGGAATTTCTCTGGTTTTGTACGAGTGAAATGTCCAACTAACTATAACTTTCCCCAAAAACCTATGTTTTTTTCAGTGAATTTCAAAGGTTTTTTTAAATGCTAATTTCTAACTATAACGTGCCTGAAACCTATGGTTTTTTCTGTGAATTTCAAAAGTTTTTTAAATGAAAATATGTAAAGTCAAATATGCCTCAATTCTATAATTTTTTGTATTTTCTCTCTCTATATAAGTATATATATATTTAGAAAAAGTTGTAAATAAATTTTAGTTTGAAAAACTATATTTATTCTTTTTTAAATGTTTTTATTTAAATTATGTAGACGTCGCGCACCCTACACGATCGCTACACGTAATCTGGTAGCCATTTTGAAAAGTCGTACGGGGTCGCGATTTTGGCATAATTTTTAAAGAATAAAATATTTTACAAATATCATATAAATAATACTTTTCCTTTAAGTGTTTCTCCAAATGTAATTATAAAGGTATTTTTAAACTATTATTTTCAATACGATATTGACGAAAGGAAAGTTAGTAAATGCACGGTGTAGTCGCTTACTTTGCGCGACCTCTCCCTGCATGTATTTCCGTGGTTGCGCTGTAATCGCGCCAAGATCGCGCCGAAGTCGCGACTTCGGCGTATTTTAAAAGTTGAAAAAATTACAATAGAAAGTTTGAATATGATAATAGAATGAACAGTTTTCTTAATAAACTTATTAAAAGTTTATAGAAATGTCTATTTTACTGAATAATGATATATATGTATTTCGCAGGTTCGCGATGTGTGCTTGACGATTGCGCGCAACCTCCGCGACGTCCTATTAGCAAAAGTAAAAAGTCATCTGATTGGTTGAAATCATTTTTGTTATAGAAAAGGGAGAGTCCATCTTTCAGATATTTCCCTTTCTTTTTGATGTTAGCAGAGAGAAGACCTGTTTGTTCCTTCTCTTAAAAAATTCAATGTTTTTTGTGTGTTCATTTATTTTAAAATTAAAATGGCTTCCAGCTTATCTGAAGTGAATCCTGTTGCTGTGGAAGAAGAAGAGAGGATGGGGCAGTCGAAGAGACAAAGGAGAGAGAGCATTGTTTGGGCCTTTTTTACGGTGCCAAAAGGGGAGAAGAAAGTGAATGCAACCAAGGTTACTTGCAATATATGTAAGAGAGTACTCTCAAGAGGATCGGACAAGAAATACTCACGTGGGACGAGCTCAATGAAAAAGTATATGGAGACTATCCATCCTGTCCACCTTGCGAGAGAAGAGACGAGGAGACAATTAAACTCGGATGCTCTTCAAGACCCCAACAGTCCATCTACCTCTGCAGGAACTCCATCAATACCAAGGCCACATATTATGCCTGAGTTTCTAAATGCTTCCATCAGTTGCGTTAAGTGCGCCACTGAACTTATTTTTGGGGAGCAATGGATCGACATGATTTCAGCTGCCCTTAAAGCGCATAAATGTTGATTTTTTTTTAGAATGCGCTTTTTTTGTCTCGCAGTTGATTTCCTGTTCTTCATTTTTTGTTCTTTTTTAAAATAAAAAACACACAAAAAAAGTAAAAACCGTTTACAAAATACAAAAAAACGTAAAACTGTTACGAAAAAAAAAAAAACGGTTCTTACGGAACCACATATACTGGTTAAAAAAAGAAAAATTACCTGAAGGATTGTATGAGAGTATGCATACTATGTGAGTGATTGGAGGAATGCAAGTGTAGTGCATGGTTGTTTTATGAATGTTTGAGAAGTGGCAACGTGATTAGATGAGTTTATAGATAATAGCAGGATAATTATAGGAGTGCATGAGTACTGTGTAAGTGATTAGATGAGTGCAAGTGTAGTGCAAACGTTGTTGTAGTTGTGGATAGTTACTGTCTGAGTTATTGCATGAGTACATGGCTACTAACTGGATGATTACAATATTGAAATGAAAGTGCATGGTGAATTTACAAGTGCTTGCATATCTGCACACTGATTGGTTAAGTACATGGTGCATGATGGGTGATTAGACGAGTGCTTGGAAGTGATAGGGGGGTTGCAGATGTGCATAAGTACTAGGTGAGTAATTTGAGGAGTAAATCAGTAGTGTATAGGTGGTTAGAGTTCTGCATGAGTAGTGTATGGAATATTGTTGCAGTGCATGAGTTAGTGCCTGGGTCATTGTATGAGTACATGGGTAGTGGCTGGATTATTAGAGTACTGCAAAGAGAATGCATGGTGAATTTATAAAGATTTGTGTATTGACAGAGTGATTGGAAAACTACATGGTGGTAGATAGGTGATTAGAGAAGTGTACGGGAAGTTACAGTGTGATTGCTGCACTGTATTGGTACTACCTGAATAAATGAAGGTGTGAATGAGCAGTGTGTACATAGTTACAGTACTACATATCTAGTATATGGTACTGGCTGGATTACTGGAGGTGTGTAGAGAGAGTGATAGTGTGATGGGGCACTGCATGAATACTACCTGGGTTACTGCAAGATGAATCAGTAGTCTGCAGAGGGTTAGGGGCCTGCATAGATTGTACACATTTGACTATAGCACTGCGTGTCTTAATGCCTGAGTCATTGTACAAGTGCATGGATAGTGACTGGATAGTTAGAGTGCTGGTAGTTGAGAGCAGGGAGAGTTTATCAGTGCTTGTGTTTTGTCACAGAGATTAGATAAGGACATGGTTCTGTAAGGATGATTGCAACAGTGAACAGAGTGACCGTGTGATTAGGGCACTACATGAGTACTATCTAGATTATCATAGAAATGAATCAGTAGTCTATAGGGGGTTTGGGGCCTGCATAGATTGTGCACATTTAACTGTAGCACTGTATCTCTTAATGCCTGACTCAATGATTCTACAAGTGCATGGACAATGACTGGCTAGATAGAGTGTTGGTACTTGAGAGCAGGGTGGGTTTAGAAGTGCTTATGCTTCGGCACAGAGATTACATATGGACATGGTTCTGTCAGGATAATTGCAAGAGTGGACAGAGAGTGACAGTGTGATTGGGGCACTTCATGAGTACTATCTGGAGTATTGCAGGACTGAATCAGTAGTCAGCAGGGGGTTAGGAGACTGCATAGATTGTGCACATTTGACTGAAGCAATGTATCTCTTAATCCCTGAGTCATTCTACAAATGCTTAGACAGTAACTGGGTAGATAGAGTGCTGGTATTTGAGAGCAGGGTGAGGTTATAAGTGCTTGTGTTTCAGCACAGAGATTAGATAAGGACATGGTTCTGTCAATATGATTGCAAGAGTGGACAGAGATTGACAGTGTGATTGGGGCACTGCATGAGTACTACCTAGATTATTACATGTAGGACAGAGAGTGACAGTGTGATTGAGGCTACTATCAAGATTATAGCAGGACTGAATCAGTAGTCTACAGTGGGTTAGGGGCCTGCATAGATTGTGCACATTTGACTGTAGCACTATATCTCTTAATGCCTGACTCAATGATTCTGCAAGAGCATGGACAGTGACTAGCTAGATAGTGTGCTGGTACTTGAGAGTGGGATGAGTTTAGAAGTGCTTGTATTTTGACACAGAGATTAGATAAGGACATGGTTCTGTCAGGATGATTGCAAGAGTGGACAGAGAGTGACAGTGTGATTGGGGCACTGCATGAGTACTATCAGGATTATAGCAGGACTGAATCAGTAATCTACAGAGAGTTATGGGCCTGCATAGTTTGTGCACATTTGACTGTAGCACTGTATCTCTTAATGCCAGAGTCATTCTACAAGTGCATACACAGTGACTGGGTAGATAGAGTGCTGCTAGTTGAAAGCAGGGTGAGTTTATAAGTGCTTGTGTTTTGGCAGAGAGATTAGATAAGGACATGGTTCTGTCAGGATGATTTCAAGAGTGGACAGAGAGTGTCCGTGTGATTGGGGCACTGCATTAGTACTATTTGGATTATTGCAGGACTGAATCAGAAGTCAGCAGGGAGTTAGGGGACTGCGTAGATTGTGCACATTTGACTGTAGCACTATATCTCTTAATGCCAGACTCAATCTACAAGTGCATACACAGTGACTGGGTACATCGGGTGCTGCTAGTTGAAAGCAGGGTGAGTTTATAAGTGCTTGTGTTTTGGCAGAGAGTTTAGATAAGGACATGGTTCTGTAAGGATGATTGCAACAGTGGACAGAGAGTGACAGTGTGATTGGGACACTACATTAGTACTATAAGGATTATAGCAGGACTGAATCAGTAGTCTACAGTGGGTTAGGGGCCTGCATAGATTGTGCACATGTGACTGTAGCAATGTATCTCTTAATGCCTAACTCATTCTACAAGTGCATAAAAAGTGACTGGATAGATAGAGTGCTGCTGTTTTAGAGCAGGGTGAGTTTATAAGTGCTTATGTTTTGGCAGAGAGATGAGATATGGACGTGGTTCTCTCAGAATGATTTCAAGAGTGGACAGAGAGTGACAGTGTGATTGGGGACCTGCATGAGTACTATCTGGAGTATTGCAGGACTGAATCAGTAGTCAGCAGGGGGTTAAGGGACTGCATTGATTGTGCACATTTGACTGTAGCACTATATCTCTTAATGCCAGACTCATTGTACAAGTGCATACACAGTGACTAGGTAGATAGAGTGCTGGTAGTTGACAGCAGGGTGAGTTTATAAGTGCTTGTGTTTTGACACAGAGGTTAGATAAGGATATGCTTCTATCAGGATGATAGCAGGAGTGGACAGATACTCACACTGTGATTACTGAACTACATGGCTACTACTTGGATTTTTGCAGGAGTAAATCAGTAGGCTGCAGGGAGTTATGGAACCGTATAGATTGTGCACATTTACCTACATAGTAACTACAAAATTAGACATTATAAAACCACAACACTTCTCATGTACTTATAAAATCACATATTCACTACCATTGCACTCCTGTAATCTATCAGGTACCTCTCATTAATTCAGTAAATATAGCTACAACTATATAAATGTCATCTAAACAAAAACATTACTCATGACTAGGCCTGGGCTAAAATTTAGTTCCGTTCGCGGAAATTGCGATAATTTGACATTTTTGCGTTCTGCGGAAAGCGCGAAAATGTCAAAATTTCCGCATTCCGCAGCTTGGCGATAATTTGTTTCTTGCTCGCGCTGTAAAATAATACATTCTCGCGCGCGCGCGATCGCCTTACCTGAATCCCTGCGTTCGCCGACAAGTTTTCTTGATCCGGTCGCGTTCTCCATGAGATGTTGTATTGCTTTTAGCCATTTGCGCTGTCTCGCGACAGTTCGCGCCCGCAGTGACGTCATGCGTCGCGCGATCACGTCTTTCTTCTCGCGATCATGCACCGCGAGACAACTGAAAACAAGATGGCCGTGCCCGCGAGCAACCACATGGGTAAGTTGACGAGCCGCAACCATGCAGAAAATCTCGCGAACATGCGGGAAAAAAACTTCTGCATCTTCGTGATATTTCTGCATGTTTGCGATAATTTTTAACATTTTCGCGATAATTTGCGAAAGTGGATTTCGCAAATTCCGCCCACCCCTACTCATGACATACTATTCTCTTTAAGGAGACAACTGCTACATACCAGAAAGAGTAAAATGTAGTGGTTTTCTTTTGAAATACATATTGCCAATTAAATCTAGAAATATGCAACATCATCAAACTGTACCTCTTAACAGACTTAATTAAGAAGAAGAATCAACAACACCTTTTTATGAGGATTTCTAAAACCACTCAAAATGTACAAACTAATAACAGAAATTTAATCATTAATACCTTATATGATCATTTTGCAAACAGCACAATTTTACCTCATTTTACCAAACTATCTTATTGCCATTTTATTAAACTGTAGCTTTTTTACTGAGAAGCAATATGCATACCTAATAAACTGCACCTTATATAAACTTTTTTGATATTACACATTCTTTATCCATATTAAACCAATTATTAATAAATAAGAAGCATCATTCAACTATACCTTTCAAGACACTTAATAATAGATATATTAGTGCACATACTATTTTTTAAACAAACTTTAAGTACAATACAATTATCCCAATATATATCTATACATTTAATAAATTAATTTAACCAGCAAAGTTTCATAAAAATGTCAAATGTATATTACATAAATCTCTTTAAAATATAACTCACCTTTTAAATAAATCTGTTGAATGAAAAATCTCACACACTCAGTCAGGATTTTCTTGTAGTCACAGAGAATGTAGATTGGCACACTCTCCAATGTAAAACCAGTAATGGCAAACTTTCCCTCTAATTTTCCATACATATACACATAACCCACAAATGACATTGCTTTCCAGTGTTTTTCAAATTGAAAAACGATTTTCCATTGGTCACAGAGAATAATACTTTTCAACTGACATCATCACCCCTTGTCCTTAATATCAGTTTCCATAGCAACAGGTTATGCAACATTCAACTTAGCTGCCAGGTCACAAGTTCACCACACAATGTTGCAAATGACAACAGCAGGTGTGGTTGGCTTTGCAAAGCATGCCCTTATCCTTTCTGCTGTACCTTTCAAACATTTCAAAATAACCAATAAGAAACATGCTTTCTAAACAAAGTAAAATGCACCCTATATTAGAATGAAGTGTGTTCTTAATCAGCCAATCAAATTTCTACTTTCTTAAAAACAGCAGCTTGTCCACCATTTTAGATAGATTTCATTCTACCACCTGCCTACCTCAGGTACAGACATCTTCTGATTACCTACAGAGATCCCTTCAAGATGCTTTCAGTGTGAATTGTTGGGCACAGCTATGTTTTTTGGTGCAAAAGGTATGCTGAAAGCAGAGGTGTTGACAAAGATCTAGCTTTACAAAATGTAGATATTAAATGGATTGGACAGAGAGGATTGAAGTGGCACCAATTGATGCCATTGGTTAAATCCTTTATGCACTTCCAACCCCCTGACCTCATGATTGTGTACTGTGGTGGCAATGATCTAGGCACATTGACTGGGGTAGGTCTGGAAATGCTAATGAAGGATACCTTTGCAGAATTGATGGTACTTTTCCTCCAAACTGCCTTTGTCTACTCCAACATATACCAAAGACAGAAATGGAAGTCGTCCAATCAATGTTGTCCTCAGAATTAGAAAACTAGAAAAAATGTCAATAAAGCTGTTTCTGCTTATCTCAGAGACCATAGTATGGGGTCTATATACAACAACAATCTGCGTTTTAATATGGATGGCATATACAGGAGAGATGGTGTACATTTCACAGATGAGGGAAACAGAGTCTTTCTCAACAACTTCAGACTCTGCATCGGCACTTGTAGCTACAAAAATTTCCAATAAACACAAGGGCTCTTTTTAGAGCCACCCAAGTTGCTAACATATAATATATCTTTTTAATGAAAACATTCTTATTTTTTTGCATTAGAAGTCATGCACCCAGCGTGATTAGGAGTCACGCACCCCTCGCGTTCACAACAGGGGGCCGTGCTGGGAATCACGCACCCCTTGTGTTCACACCAGGGGGCAACGCTGGGAGTTGCGCACCCCTCGCATTCACACCAGGGGCCGCACTGGAAGTCGCGGACCCCTCGCATGCACACCAGGGGGACGTGCTGAGTGTGGCGCTAGGGTCGGGACTCCAAATTTTTCGATAAAAAAAAAAAGCTCCTACCAGTCATTTATATTCGCCCAGGGGACCCCATCCCCGGGGCCTATGCACTTCATAGGGGACCGTGGGGGGAGCTCCAGTGTCCCCATGGTCCCGCCGGCTTCCTGCATCCTGCGAGAGCCGGCATTGCTTTTTCACTTGGGGAGCTGCTAACATGCCGCAACCCGTGTGGAAAAACAATTCTGCTTTGGATTTTGAAAGAGAGAGCAGGTTTCCCTGTGACTCTTATTTTTGGAATTTCTCAGCAATTACTGAACAGATTCACACCATTTAAATAAAAGGTCTCTTTCTGAACCAAGGGCTACCTTTTTGCAAAATTTGGTGTAATTCCGTTTAGCAGTTTGGGCTGTAGTCGTGTCTAAAGTTTCCTATGGGAAATGACATGGAGAAAACGCATTTGGGGACCCCCTTTTTTCTCGGCTCCTGCTTGGCGATTCACCCCGAAACTTTTAGGTTAGGAGCTGCCTGGAGCGAGACCAACGTTGTGAACATTTCGCGAAGATTTGTCAACTGGCGCCAAAGTTATTGGGAAAAGAAAAAACACTTTTTGAATAGAAACAAGGTCCTAACTATAACTACCTACTGGCAACCGCCAGTAGGTAATATATATATATATATATTCACTGAAAAAACCATAGGTTTCACACATGTTATAGTTAGCTGGACATTTTACTGATAAAAAACCAATGAAATTCCCCCGTTATAGTTACTGTAGGCAACTATAACTCACGCGACCGCAATCCTCTGCTGATGCTAATACTGTATTTAGACACTTATTTGCCCATGTCTTCTTCCATTAAATTTTAGCTATACATATATTACAAATATTTTTTTTTCATAAAGACACATATGTCATCAGCAGAGGATTACGGTCGCGTGAGTTATAGTTGCCTACAGTAACTATAACGGGGGAATTTCATTGGTTTTTTATCAGTAAAATGTCCAGCTAACTATAACATGTGTGAAACCTATGGTTTTTTCAGTGAATTAGCAAGGTTTTTTAAATGCTAATTCCTAACTATAACGTGTGTGAAACCTATGGTTTTTTCAGTGAATTTGTACGGTTTTTTAAATGCTAATTTATTTATGTATTATTTTTTATATATTTATTTTGCAATAAACTACGTATTAAAAATTATTATTATTTTTTTTTTTGGTTTTCACCCTGCGAATAATTTTTTTTTTTTTGCAAAAAAAAAATTTTTTTTTTGTGTTTTTCAGGGTGCGCGCACTGTGCGCGCACCCCCGCGATTTTTAAAAAAAAAAAAAAATTTTTTTTGCCTTCGGGGTCCTTCAGGGACCCCCTGACAAAGGCTAGGGGGTCAGGAACTCTCTACCCTGCCCCCTTTTCACGTTCGCCACCTTCCTTTTTCACTCTCGCACTGAAAACAAACAAAATGGCGGCCGACACTTCCTGATTTCGACCGATTCGAACGTTGAATAACATGTAACTACCAATCAGAATTACGCTCGCGCACGTTAGGGTGCTCGCACGGTGCTCGCACGGTGCGCGCACCCTGCGCGCATATATATATATATATGCTTTTAAATGCTATTTTCTCCGGAAACACTGAACAGATTTACACCAGACCTACAAAAGGCACTTCCTTGACCTAGGGACTACCTCTCTGCCAAATTTTGAGTAATTCTGTTCAGCCGTTCGGGCTGTAGCTCGTTCTAAAGGTCCTATGGAAAAATGCATGGGAAAAACGCGTTTTGGGACCCCCCTTTTATCTCAGCCCCCGCTTGACGGATCCCCCCGAGACTTTCAGGGTAGGAGCGGAGCGTAGCGCCCCACCTATTTTGAGAAATTCGCGAGGATTCGTCGACCGGCGCCAAAGTTATTCAAAATAGAATGTTCAGGTTTTCCTATGGAAACGTGGTCCTAACTATAACTACCTACTGGCGACCGCCAGTAGGTAATATATATATATATATATATATATATTATCTACTGGCGGTCGCCAGTAGATAGTTATAGTTAGGACCGAGTTTCCATAGGAAATCTGAAAATTCTATCTTGAATAACTTTGGCGCCGGTTGACGAATCCTCGCAAAATTTTCAAAACTAATGGAGCGCTCCGCTCAGCTCCTACCCTGAAAGTCTTGGGGTGATTCGTCAAGCGGGGGCTGAGAAAAAGGGGGGTCCCAAAACGTGTTTTCCCCATGCATTTTCCCATAGGACCTTTAGTCGAAGGTACAGCCCGAACGGCTGAACAGAATTACTTGAAATTTGGCAAAGAGGTAGTCCTCAGGTCAGGGATGTGCCTTTTGCATATATGGAGTCAATCTGTTCAGTAGTTCCTGAGAAAATTGCAGTTAAAAGTATATAAATATCTATAGGCGCGCACCGTGCGCGCACCGTGCGCGCACCGTGCACGCACCTTAACGTGCGCATGCGTAATTCTGATTGGTGGTTACATGTCAGTCAATGTTCGAATCGGTCGAAATCAGGAAGTGTCGGCCGCCATTTTGTGTGTTTTTTGTCTGACAGTGAAAAAGAAAGGTGGAGAACGTGAAAAGGGAGCAGGGTAGAGAGTTCCTGACCCCCTAGTCTTTGTCAGGGGGTCCCTGAAGGACCCCGAAGGGTGAAAAAAACAATTATTTTGTTTCAAAAAATCGCAGTGCGCGCACGGTGAAAAACCCTAAAAAAAAAAAAATATATATAAAAAATATAATAAAACATACATAACTTTGCATTTAAAAAACCTTACAAATTCACCTAAAAAACCATAGGTTTCACACACGTTATAGTTAGGAATTAGCATTTAAAAAACCTTGCAAATTCACTTAAAAAACCATAGGTTTCACACATGTTATAGTTAGCTGGACATTTCACTCGTAAAAAACCATTGAAATTCCCCCATTATAGTTAGTTCAGATAACTATAACTCGCGCGACCGCCACTCTATCACAAGGATGATGTCATCAGTGATGTCATGAGTGATGCCACTGACCATGTCATGAGTGATGTAATATGTGACGTCATGAGCAGTGGATTGCGGGCGCGTGAGTTATAGTTATCTGAACTAACTATAACGGGGGAATTTCAATGGTTTTTTACGAGTGAAATGTCCAGCTAACTATAACATGTGTGTAGCCTATGGTTTTTTAAGTGAAGTTGCAAGGTTTTTTAAATGCTAATTCCTAACTATAACGTTTGTGAAACCTATGGTTTTTTAAGTGAATAGTGGTCCAGTTGAAGGCTGAGTGCCGAAACGCGTCGACCGTCCTTTTGTGCGTGTCCTTGAATTTGACTGAATAAATACTGAAGGTAAACTCTCTGTGGTGCCGTGCTTTCCTTTGCTGCGACGAACCCTGGGACTCGGGGTGAAGCCTGAGAGAAGTTTTTGTTCCATATATATATATATATATATATATATATATATATATTACCTACTGGCGGTCGCCAGTAGGTAGTTATAGTTAGGACCCTGTTTCCATAGGAAAACCGCAACATTCTATTTGGAATAACTTTGGCGCCGGTCGACGAATCCTCGCGAAATTTTCAAAACTAATGGGGTGCTACGCTCCGCTCCTACCCTGAAAGTCTCGGGGGGATTCGTCAAGCGGGGGCTGAGATAAAAGGGGGGTCCCAAAACGCGTTTTTCCCATGCATTTTTCCATAGGACCTTTAGACACAGCTACAGCCCGAACGGCTGAACAGAGTTCCTTGAAATTTGGCGGAGAGGTAGTCTACAGGTCAAGGAAGTGCCTTTTGTAGGTTTGGTGTAAATCTGTTCTGTAGATTCTGAGAAAATAGCCTTTAAATCAATATATATATCTGAGCCAGCTTACGGTGCGCTTACGGTGCGCTTACCGTACGCGCACGCCGCCGTGCGCGAGCGCGATTCTGATTGGCTGTTAGATCTTAGTAAACATTCGAATCGGTCGAAACCAGGAAGCGGCGGCCGCCATTTTCTCTCTCGCAGTCTGAGAGGGGGTTAAAAAACAAAGGCCAAAAACATGTAAAGGGGCTGTTTAGACAGCTCCTAAGCACCTAGCCATATTGAGGGAGTCCTCAAAGATCCCCCAAGGCCAAAAACTGAATTTTCATTTTTTCGATAATTTTGCCGATTACGCTTACCGTACGCGTACGGTAAAAATTATTTAAAAAAAAAAAATATCCATATTCTCCCCACCCCATGTGCAAATGGTGCCTGAAGGGCACGATTTGTGCATGGCATATCTTAAAAGTGAAAAATTAAAATATTACCTTTCACAACGAAGCGCATCATATGTCCTCCATGTGCGCACGGTGAGTGAAGCGCATCGTGCGTACATGGCCCATGTAGCGTAACGTGGGCACGCGGTGCGCGTAGCGCACCGCGTTCCCACCCTGCGTGCATGGCACTAACTGGGTAAAGTGGGCGCGCGTGCTCACTGTGCGCGCACGGTGCGCGAAGCGCACCGTGCGCGCACGGAACGAACTGCGTTAAGTGGGCGCGCACGCCACGAATGGCGTAAAGTAACTTAGCATTTAAAAAAACGTACAAATTCACTGAAAAAACCATAGGTTTCACACACGTTATAGTTAGGAATTAGCATTTAAAAAACCTTGCAAATTCAGTGAAAAAACCATAGGTTTCACACATGTTATAGTTAGCTGGAAATTTTACTTATAAAAAACCAATGAAATTCCCCCGTTATAGTTAGTGCAGGCAACTATAACTCACGCGACCGCAATCTTCTGCTGATGCTAATACTGTATTTAGACACTTATTTGCCCATGTCTTCTTCCATTAAATTTTAGCTATACATATATTACAAATATTTTTTTTTCATAAAGACACATATGTCATCAGCAGAGGATTGCGGTCGCGTGAGTTATAGTTGCCTGCACTAACTATAACGGGGGAATTTCATTGGTTTTTTATCAGTAAAATTTCCAGCTAACTATAACATGTGTGAAACCTATGGTTTTTTCACTGAATATATATATATATATATATATATATATATGTATATATATATATATATATATATATAATGAAGGATTCACTCCACCAGGGTAAGAACTGGAGGGACACAGATGGGGAGCCAAGAGGAAAAACCTTTATTGCAGCATAGGAGGCATGACGCATTTCAGGTTGAGTCCCTTTATCAAATGCCGAACACCTACTCCTGCCACCTGCAGCTTATCAGTGATCCATCTCGCTGCCATTGGTGGAAGGCCAGCTAAGTCGTTTGGTTGACTGAATGCCTTCACCCTGTCTCATCGAAGACTTAGTTTCCCAGCATGCATCATTTTAGCTACCAGGTAAGCATTTCATTGACGGCTCATAGAGAACTCATAATTGAGTGCTGGCGATCGTGACTAAGCTTGCATAGGTGCGGTAAATTAATAACACAGTGCCCTTGCTGCTCCAAGGTATCCCCCGTGCCCCCTTGACGTCTCACCGAAATATTCAAAGTCCATAGAAGTTGAAGACTCAGCTACAATGACGCTGGTCCCTCGGTGCAGTCACAGACTGCATTCGCAGCAGCTTTGCAATGTTGTTTGGTTGCGGGGGTCTGAACTGATTCCAATACCTTGGACACAACAGAAACTGCAGAGCAGATACCCTTGAGCTAAGTCCACAAAACGAGACGGGTCCCCCAATCACGCCTAGGGTATAGCGCGAAAATATCCAAAAAAGGATTCACTCCACCAGGGAAAGAACCGGAGGGACACAGAAACCAGGATCCCAAAGAATGACCACAGCGGGCCAAGCAAGGGCACAGACTCCAGTTGAAGACACAATTAATTAGTTTATTGCCTTAGCATGTCAGGATGACACGTTTTGACTACAAGCCTGTAGTCTTTATCACATAGTGTGCTGTAAAAATAGCAATTTTTTTATACACTTGTAAGTGACTCTTCTATGTTTGTGGTGATATAGCAGAAAAATAGCACATTTTACAGCATGTGGTAAAATCACCTAATCATCAGCCGATGACTAGGCACAAGGATGACAAGCAAGAATCGGTAACAGACATAGACAAAACACTAGTGCTCTATATGACAGTGCAGGTGGTCCAACATTCTGTAACTTCAGTGATGCGTGGTATTGGTATTGGGTAAGTCAATGAATAAATGTGGGCAATATGCTAGGCATAATGGGTGTGTTAGAAAGGCGCTATGTTATTACTTGTGTCCCAAGGCGCGACTGTTGTTGAGTCATATTAAAATAAATGGAGTGACCTATGCTCGCGTTCCGGGTATCATGCGTAAATGCCATGTGGCATGAATTAAATCCCTGGAATCAAGTGTACTGTCATAACTAAATGGGGAACACTTGATACAGAGCATCAGTTGTTGCCTTTGCATGAGAATGCCCAGATTGATACCTATACTACAATGGTGCGCTTTGGAAGTCATGTTGCTGTACAAACTCAGTGCAGGAGTTCGAGAGGGGCCACAATACTGTACTAGTCTATCACAGCATGTCAAAGTCTGTATTGGGATGTATAGTATCCCCTGTGTAGCTAATGCTGTACGTAGAAAGTGTGCTAAAAAGTGAGGTCACTATTAATAAAACTAGATGCATGTGTATGAGGATGGGGAAAAGTGTGAAGGTGCCGTGAAATGTGAATGGTAAACCCAAAGTCGCACTAGAAACTGGCGAGACTGGTGCAGTGATTAGAATAAAATCCTAATGGTGAAAGTGTACAAATAAGTCAGTTTAAAAATGGACAACCAACTCGAAGTCAGCCGACTTCTAAAATCCTTAAGGGCAGTGATAGCCTATAAATAACTGGAGCAACTTAAAGTTAAAGGAAATTGTATAAGTCTTCACTAAGATTCCATCCTGCCGGGGCCTTAGCATAGAGTTCAATTATATATCTAGACTCCAGTTGTCTTAACAATTTCTCCCTGTCGCCCCCTCGCCTGAGCGGTGGGATACAGTCAATTACACAGTATTTGAGTTGGTTCAAATTATTCTGGTGTGTTTCTTTAAAGTGCCTGGTGACAGGATATGTCGGGTCACTGTTGACAATTGCTCTGATGTGTTGCAAGATTCGTAGGTGCACTTGGAGCTTAGTGCTCCCTACATATCTGAGCCCGTAGCTACAGGTAAGCATGTAAACTGCAAAATCCGTTCTGCGTGTTAGCTTTATCTGAATGACTATGGGTTTGTTCCTGAATTCCGCCTGGATTTGGGTGGTGTTAAGTCCAAATCTACATCTATATATATATATTCATATATATATATAAAGTAGGTTTGGGTTTTTTGCCGTTGATACCTGCAATGTTGAATCCAAAAATGGAAAAAGACTCCTCTTATCATGTGCACATTTTTTATTGTTTGTACTGTTCTGCCATGACGCGTTTCGGCCTCGCAGGGCCTTGATCACATGGTTTACCGTCATTTCCTCCCTGAATTTAAAGTGCTAAATGCTCAACTAAATAGCAAAGACAGATTACCCGTCTGAATATCCATCCTACAGTACAAAAATAAGCAGCAATAAATACACAATTGTAAACATCGGTTCTACTCTCTCGCTACTATGTGCAAATTGTGCAACTGATCTGTATAAAAACATTTGAATATTAGCATATATGGTACGTAGTACATAGCATTTAAATGAAACATTAAAACGCATAAATGCGGGTGTGTTAAAAGCAGTCATAAAACATCAATGTTAATACTCTGCTAAGAACTCCCAACATATATTTGTATAAATAATGCCAAGAAAAATGCTAAAAATGTATTGTTCCTATTGCAAGGACCCCTGAAAAGTTCATGTGCAAATGCTGTGAAATGAAGGAAAGTACTACATATATAATATGAGCAAGGCTGTTTTCAGCCGAACCGTGTAGTGAAGAAGCGTAATAAATATTTCTGAACATTATAACCAGTTGTGTCTTGAGAGTACATGATTCTGTTTTTGTGCGGCTATTTGATATATATATATATTCACTGAAAGAACATAGGGGCCGATCGCAGCTGCAAAAGGGACCGCCCGCCATAGTTGCGGCGGTCCCGCAATACGAATTGTGATGCACCCGCCACACCGGCGGGTGCATCCCGTATATTTTACATTGCGGCGGGCAGTGATGCAAGCAGCACCCGCCGCACTGTAAAATATACATGTTGTGCTTTTACATGCACAACGTGACAGGCACTGTGCGGTGCCTGCAACATTGTACATGCAAATGCAGGGGAGTACCATAGGTACCCCCCAAGTGCACCCCCCAACACCCTGGGGGCCTGCAACAGGCCCCCAACAGCAGGAACCGCCAGCCTTTCCATGGCGGCAATGCAGCCATGGAAAGGCTGATCTCAGCCTGCATCATAATATGGATGGCGGTTTCTTCCAGACACCGCCACCATATTAAACACGTTTTCTTTCCGTCTGCCTCGAACCCCCCAGCCATCGTAATATGGCGGGGGGTCTTTGCTGTCAGGATGGCGGGCGGATCTCCCCCACCGGGCAGGCAGTGAGCACTGCTGACGTGGTGGGGGGGTGACCCGCCCACCATCGTAACTGGCCCCATAGGTTTCAGGGACGTTATAGTTAGAAATTAGCATTTTAAAAACCTTGGAAATTCACAGAAAAAAAAACAGGTTTCAGGAACGTTATAGTTAGTTGGACATTTCACTCGTACAAAACCAGAGAAATGTGGCCGTTATAGTTAGTTGAGCTAACTAAAACTCGCGCCCCGCAATGCACTGCTGATGACGTCACATATTACATAACTCATGACATGGTCAGTGACATCACTGATGACATCTAATGAAGCAAAGCAGTGTTTGCAATGACAGGGCATGAGCAGCCCGAACAGCTGAATGGAATTACACCAAATTTGGCAGAGAGGTAGCTCTTGGTCTAGAGTGCACTCTTTGCTTTAAATTGTGTAAATCCGTTCGGTAGTTTTTGAGAAATTTAAAAATATGAAATATCGATCTGTGAACCCTCCCAATCACGAGCTTCATTTTTATTGGCTGCCAACACTCCAAACCAAGAAGTGTTGACAGCCATCTTGTGTCTCGGTAAAACCAAGTCACAAAAAATAAGGGTTGAAAATGGTTTTAATAAAAAGAAAAGGGGGCACACTTCCCTGGGGACCACCACCTCCCTGTGGCACTAAGCATTTAAATACGGGGGTCCGTTGCTGACCCTAGCCGTACTACCACCTCCCTGGGCTATTTACAAGTTGGGAGCGGCCCCCCTTCCTTAGCCCTGGGGACTGCCACCCCCCAAGGCTGGCTCCGGCAATGTCCCAGGGTGCCCACCCCTGGGACATTACAGTTTGCAATGGCAGGGCGGGAGCACTGCTCCCGCCCTGCCATTGAAAACTCTGCTTCGCTTCATGGAAGCAAGAACAGGAAACCTGCTCTCACTTCCATGAAGCGAAGCAGTATTACTTTTGAACAAGGGGAGCTGCATATCAGCAGCTCCCGTTGTCTAAAAGCAATGCCGACTCCTGCAGGATGCAGGGAGCTGGCTGGGACCGTGGGGGCATTGGGGCTCTGCCCGCAGTCCCCATGTGGCCAGACCCCGGGGGATGGTGTCCCTGGGGCCATAATTAGCCACAGGAGGGGGGCCACGCGGCCCCCCTCCAAAATAAAAAAGAGGTAAAACCCCAGAGGATCAATGAATCAATCAATCATAGCATTTATAAAGCTCACTACATACCCGTGAGGGTCTCAAGGCGCATGGGGGGGCGCTGCTACTGTTCCAAGAGCCAGGTCTTGAGGAGTCTCCTGAAGGTTAGGAGGTCTTTGGTCTGCCGCAGGCAGATGGGGAGGGTGTGCCATGTCTTGGCGGCGAGGTGGGAGAAAGATCTGCCACCGGTGGTCACTCTTCGGATGCGGGGAACAGTGGCGAGGGCGTGGTCTGTGGAGCAGAGCT
Organism: Triturus cristatus; assembly: GCF_964204655.1. Classification (NCBI taxonomy): domain Eukaryota; kingdom Metazoa; phylum Chordata; class Amphibia; order Caudata; family Salamandridae; genus Triturus; species Triturus cristatus. The sequence goes on along the minus strand of NC_140588.1, from coordinate 712,635,207 downwards.
GGCGGGTGGGGGTGTAGAGGCTGAGTCGGCTGTTGAGGTACGCTGGTCTGGTGTCGTGGAGTGCCTTGTGTGTGTGGGTGAGGAGCTTGAAGGTTATCCTCTTGTTGATGGGGAGCCAGTGCAGGTCTCTCAGGTGGGGTGCGATGTGGTTGCGGAGAGGGATGTCGAGGATCAGGCGTGCAGAGGCGTTCTGGATGCGTTGGAGCCATTTCAGGAGTTTGGCCGGGGCTCCTGTGTAGAGTGCGTTACCGTAGTCCATTCTACTGCTGACGAGGGCCTGGGTGACCGTCCTTCTAGTTTCGGTGGGGATCCATTTGAAGATCCTGTGAAGCATGCAGAAGGTGTTGAAGCTGGAAGAGGACACGGCGTTGACCTGCTTCGTCACGGAGAGGGTGGAGTCGAGGATGACCCCTAGGTTGCGTGCATGGTCGGTGGGTGTAGGGGGTGCTCCTAGTGCAGTCGGCCACCAGGAGTCATCCCAGGCCAAGGGGGTGGATCCGAGGATGAGGACTTCTGTCTAATCCGAGTTCGGCTTCAGTCGGCTGTTTCTCATCCAATCGGCGATGGCCTTCATTCCTTCGTGGAGGTTGGTTTTGGCGGTGTAGGGTCTTTGGTGAGGGAGAGGATCAACTGGGTGTCGTTGGCGTAGGAGGTGATGTTTAGGTCTTGCCGTCATGCAATGTGGGCGAGTGGTGTCATGTAGACGTTGAACAGCATTGGGCTGAGGGATGGGCCAGAGGATCTCGGTGGCTTTGGAGCGGAAGAGGGGGAGGCAGACGCTCTGAGTTCTGCCAGAGAGGAAGGAGGTGGTCCAGTCCAGGGATTCCGGTTTCGTGGAGGCGTGTTCTTAGTGTGCTGTGGCAGACCGTGTCGAAGGCGGCTGACAGGTCCAGGAGGATGACGGCAGCAGTTTCTCTGTTGTCAAGCAGGGTCCTGATGTCGTCGCTGGCGGTGATGAGTGCAGTTTTGGTGCTGTGGTTGCTGCGGAACCCGGACTGGGACGGTTCCAGGATAATGTTCTCCTCGAGGAATCTGGTCAGTTGTTTGTTGACAGCCTTTTCGATGACCTTCGCCGGGAACGGGAGCAGGGAGATGGGTCGGAAGTTCTTGATGTTCTTGGGGTCCGCCTTGGGTTTCTTGAGTAAGGCGTTGATCTCTGCATGCTTCCAGCTCTCCGAGAAGGTCGCTGTCTCGAAGGAAATGTTGATGGTTTTACGGAGATGGGTTGCGATGGTGCTACTGGCTTTGTTGAAGATGGGGTGTGGGCAGGAGTCTTCCGGGGATCCAGAGTGGATGGTGTTCATGATCTTGATGGTATCGTCATTGTTGATGTTGGTCCAGGCGAGCAGGCGGTTGGTGCAGGTGGTGGTCGTGGGAGCGGGGGTCTCGGCGGTTGCCAGGGTAGTGACGGTGTTGAAGCTGTTTTGGATGTCTGCGATGTCTGCGATCTTGCGATGGGGTCCCTGGGACCATAATTGGCCTCAGGAAGGGGGCCAAGTGGCCCCCCTCCAAATTAAAAAACAAAAAAATGAAAGCTGGCCAGGCTCCGGGGGATGGGGTGCCCGGGGCCAAGAGAGGCTCAGGGAAGGGGGGTCATGCAGCCTCCCGCCCGTACAAATTCCTTTTTTTTTTTTTAAACAAGGCCATGTCCCGGAGGATGGGTCCCGGGCCCGAAATTGGCCCTGGGAGGGGGAGCCACATGGCCCCCTTCCCTTTTTTTTAAGTAAAAAAATTGGGTCAGGCCCTGGGGGATGGGGTCCCCATGACCCAAAAAATACTAAAAGAAGGAGGTCACATTGCCCCCTTCTGAAAATACAAAAAGAAAACAAAAGCAGGCATCTCAGCGGAGGCCCCACCCCCTCACTGCACCACTCCTACACAGTGGAATTCCTCAGCGCTGGTCGGAGGCTCAGACCCCTTTTGCACCACTCTGCAAATGCGACTTCTATGTTGTACTCATAAATTAGCAATTAAAAAACCTTAGAAATTCACTGAAATAACCATAGGTTTCAGGGACGTTATAGTTAGAGATTAGCATTTAAAAAACCTTGGAAATTCACTGGAAAAAAACACAGGTTTCAGGGACGTTACAGTTAGTTGGACATTTCACTCGTATAAATCCAGAGAAATTCGGTCTTTATAGTTAGAAGAGCTAACTATAACTCGCACCCCCGCAATGCACTGCTGATGACGTCACATATTACATCATTCATGACATGGTCAGTGACATCACTGATGACATCACTGATGACATCTCAAATTACATCACTGATGACATCACTGATAAGATCATCCATTTAATATCTGATGCACCTCCGCACACCCTAATATAATGTTTCATACACCTACTCAAATATACAGACTGACATTTTCGAAACCATAGACACACCAATACCAGTTAGTACATACTCACTCACTGATTCATAGGTCTACACACAAATCCACTCACCCATACAATCACTCATACATGCAGTCACTTTTCAATACGGGCACTGATGCATGCACTCATACACCTATACAGTTACTCACACACTGCCACTTACCCATAGAGTTACTCACACACCTAGTCAGTCACTCAAAGAATCAATCGCACTGCCATTTACTCATTATACAGTTATACACACACCACCTCACTTATTCATACAGATACTAACAAATACTTACTCTCTTATACAATCACTGACACAACCACACATTCATCCATACAGCCACTCTCACAATCACTCACTCTCAACATATAGGCACTTATATACTCCAACACTCACATATACTGCCTTTAACAAGTGTAGTTACTCATCCATGAACCATTGAGACATCCATTCACTCACTAACACAGTCATACACATGCTCACCCACCCATACAGCCCCTCACAGATGTACTCACGAACCCATAGACCCAGTGAATCACCCACTCACAAATCCATGCAGGGAGTCACACACACCCCACCCACCCACACAGACACTCAGGATCCATACATATACTCAGACAACCAATCATTAACCCATATAGACACTCATGTAGCTGCTCGCCAACTTATGCAGCCACTTACACACCAAATCGCAGACTGATATAGACATTCACACAGATAAGTCACTCGCCCATGCATAAACTAAGACTGGTTTAATCACTCACTTATACAGTCAGGCACGCACCCAAAAAGTCATCCATACAGGCACTCATACATCCACTCTTTTTGTTCAATACCCCTTGGCGTATATATAGATAACAATCTTAAACTTTTCAGAAACACTCAGTCAATGGATAATGTCATCATTGATGTCACTGACCATGTCATGAGTGATGTAATATGTGATGTCATCAGCAGTGCGTTGCAGGGGCTCGAGTTATAGTTAGCTTTACTAGCTATAATGGCTGAATTTCTCTGGTTTTATATGAGTGAAATGTCCAACTAACTTTAACTTCCCTGAAACCTGCTGTGGTTTTTTCAGTAAAACTATATATATATATATATATATTACCTACTGGCGGTCGCCAGTAGGTAGTTATAGTTAGAACCCTGTTTCCATAGGAAAACCGCAACATTCTATTTGGAATAACTTTGGCGCCGGTCGACGAATCCTCGCGAAATTTTCAAAACTAATGGGGCGCTACGCTCCGCTCCTACCCTGAAAGTCTCGGGGGGATTCGTCACGCGGGGGCTGAGAAAAAAGGGGGGTCCCAAAACGCATTTTCCCCATGCATTTTTCCATAGGAACTTTAGACACAGCTACAGCCCGAACGGCTGAACAGAGTTACTTGAAATTTGGCAGAGAGGTAGTCTACAGGTCAAGGATGTGCCTTTTGTAGGTTTGGTGTAAATCTGTTCAGTATTTCCTGAGAAAATAGCATTTAAATCAATATATATATCTGTAAGCGCGCTCCGAGCGCGCACCGTAAGCTTACCGTACGCGTACGGTGCCGTGCGCGAGCGCGATTCTGATTGGCTGTTAGATCTTAGTAAACATTCGAATCGGTCGAAACCAGGAAGTGTCGGCCGCCATTTTCTCCTTCGCACTCTGAGGGGGGGGAGGAAAAACAAAGTTGGATAACATGAAAAGGGGCAGACTAGACAGCTCCTGACCCCCTAGCCTTGGTCAGGGTGTCCCAGAAGGACCCCCAAGGCCAAAAATTAAACGTACTGCGTGAAGTGGGCGCGCACGGCACGAACGGCGTAAAGTAACTTAGCATTTAAAAAACCGTACAAATTCACTGAAAAAACCATAGGTTTCACACACGTTATAGTTAGGAATTAGCATTTAAAAAACCTTGCAAATTCACTGAAAAAACCATAGGTTTCACACAAGTTATAGTTAGCTGTACATTTCACTCGTAAAAAACCAATGAAATTCCACGTTATAGTTAGTGCAGGCAACTATAACTCACGCGACCGCAATCCTCTGCTGATGACATATGTGTCTTTATGAAAAAAAATATTTGTAATATATGTATAGCTAAAATTTAATGGAAGAAGACATGGGCAAATAAGTGTCTAAATACAGTATTAGCATCAGCAGAGGATTGCGGTCGCGTGAGTTATAGTTGCCTGCACTAACTATAACGTGGAATTTCATTGGTTTTTTACGAGTGAAATGTACAGCTAACTATAACTTGTGTGAAACCTCTGGTTTTTTCAGTGAATATATATATACATATATATATATGTATATACATATATATAGATATAAATATTATATATATATATGTATGTATATATATATATCTATATATATATATCCGACAAGACGGAAGTTCTCATCCTCGGCTCCACCCCCTCAGCTCGGGACGACTCCTGGTGGCCGACCGCACTGAGGGCAGCACCAACACCCAGCGACCACGCATGCAACCTAGGGTTCATCCTCGACTCAACACTCACCATGACCAAGCAAGTCAACGCTGTCTCACCCTCCTGCTTCAACACCCTTCGCATGCTCCGCAAGATCTACAGGTGGATCCCCACCGAAACAAGAAGAACGGTCACCCAGGCCCTCGTCAGCAGCAGGCTAGACTACGGAAACACCCTCTACGCAGGAACATCTGCCAAACTCCTGAGACAACTACAACGCATACAGAATGCCTCTGCACGCTTGATCCTCGACATCCCTCGCTGCAGCCACATCACACCACACCTGAGAGACCTGCACTGGCTTCCCGTCAACAAGAGAATCACCTTCAAGCTCCTCACCCATGCACACAAAGCACTCCACAACACCGGACCGGCATACCTCAACAGACGACTCACCTTCTACACCCCGAACCGCCAGCTCCGCTCCGCCGATCTCGCCCTCGCCACCATCCCCCACATCTGAAGAACGACCACAGGCAGCAGATCATTCTCCCACCTCGCCGCCAAGACCTGGAACACCTCCCCATCCTTTTACGACAGACCCAGGAGCTACTAACCTTCAGGAGGCTACTCAAGACCTGGCTATTCAAGCAGTAGCAGCCCCCCTCCCCCCCAGAGCCTTGAGACCCTCACGGTTGAGTAGTGCACTTTACAAATGTTCTGTTAATCATATATATATATATATATATATATATATATATATATATATATATATATATATATATATATATATTATCTACTGGCGGTCGCCAGTAGATAGTTATAGTTAGGACCGTGTTTCCATAGGAAATCTCAAAATTCTATTTTGAATAACTTTGGCGCCGGTTGACGAATCTTCGCGAAATTTTCAAAACTAATGGGGCGCTCCGCTCAGCTCCTACCCTGAAAGTCTCGGGGTGATACATCAAGCGGGGGCCGAGAAAAAAGGGGAGTCCCAAAACGCGTTTTCCCCATGCATTTTTCCATAGGACCTTTAGTCGAAGGTACAGCCCGAACGGATGAACAGAATTACTTGAAATTTGGCAGAGAGGTAGCCCTCAGGTGAGGGAAGTGCCTTTTGCAGGTCTGGTGTAAATCTGTTCAGTATTTCCTGAGAAAATAGCATTTAAAAGCATATAAATATCTATACGCGCGCACCGTGCGCGCACGGTGCTGTGAGCGAGCGAAATTCTGATTGGTTGTTAGATGTCAGTCAACATTCGAATCGGTCGAAATCTGGAAGTGTCGGCCGCCATTTTGTCTCTCACACTGAAAAGGAAAGGGGGAAAAAAGGTGGAAAACGTGAAAAGGGGGCAGGGAAGAGAGTTCCTGACCCCCTAGCCTTTGTCAGGGGGTCACAGAAGGACCCCCCAGGGGGAAAAAGACTTTTCTTTTTTTTTTAACAAATCGCGGGGTGCGCGCACGGTGCGCGCACGGTAAAAAAAATAGATATATATTAAGAAATACATAACTTAGCATTTAAAAAACCGTACAAATTCACTTAAAAAACCATAGGTTTCACACACGTTATAGTTAGGAATTAGCATTTAAAAAACCTTGCAAATTCACTTAAAAAACCATAGGTTTCACACAGGTTATAGTTAGGTGGATATTTCTCTCGTAAAAAACCAATGAAATTCCCCCGTTATAGTTAGTTCAGATAACTATAACTCGTGCGACTGCCACTCTTTCACAAGGATGATGTCATCAGTGATGTCATCAGTGATGCCACTGACCATGTCTTAAGTGATGTAATATGTGACGTCATCAGCAGTGGATTGCGGGCGCGTGAGTTATAGTTATCTGAACCAACTATAACGGGGGAATTTCATTGGTTTTTTACGAGAGAAATATCCACCTAACTATAACCTGTGTAAAACCTATGGTTTTTTAAGGGAATTTGCAAGGTTTTTTAAATGCGAATTCCTAACTATAACGTGTGTGAAACCTATGGTTTTTTAAGTGAATATATATATATATATATATATATATATATATATATATATATATATATATATATATATATATATATATATATATATATATATATAATATCTTTACAAAGAGAAGAGTGAAAGGCATTACTCTGTTTTCGTTTGCTCCAAAGGGGTGGAACATGCCATATCCTCTGAGAGCTGAGGCAATCCAACCGGGGTTATCCCCGCCCAACCTCACCAACTGGGAGGTTTATGTCACTTTCACACAGTAAGTGCATCTCCAATTAAAACAAATGCAAGCCTATTTTATTTAAATCTCAGTCCCAAATCATACACACAACCACTTCAACATACAATGTACTTAACTAATGCAATGCCCTTTGCAGATCATGAAATTTTGCTAAAACTCACAGAATCCAACTTTGAGAAAAAATGAAGGGTGTACATTATAAAAATCTAAGGCTTTTTCAAAGTAGGTGTTTGCATTCATTTCAACTTTAAATATGAATACCTTTCAACATATCATTATATTAATAAGGCCCCCATTTTTAACAAATGACAGCAAGCATGTTTTGTCCAACTTAATCAGACCTTAAGTTTCCCAAATGTTTGTTCCTTTTAAGAGCAAGTTTTTGACAATATAATTTTTGGCTCAGAGATGATCATAGTATCAAGCACTGTACACTGTAAAAAGATTATGACTTTGAATATTGACAGGTTAGACCATTCAGTCTATGTTTTGGCACCTTCATGTTTAAAAGAAATAACTTCTTCAACATAACCAGTGGCGAGCAGTTGAACCCCAAATTTCTTGTTATTTTTATATCATCTCCGCAACAATTAAGGTACCCACCACCTGTGCATGGTCTCCCCAAATCAGAACTAAAATTACATTGCTTTCTCCCAGAAAGGTCTTTATTCACGTTTTATGATTTGCATTTTAACTGCCCCTCACCGTAGTTGGATCCAATGTTATGCACTCTGCCATCCTTTGCCTGGCATCTTCATGTGCATAGAAGAAACAAGGATACATCCTGGCTATATGTTGCACAGAGTTTCATACATCTCTCTTGAAGGCCAAGGGGTCGATAGCGATGCTGTTCGGTAAGGCTCCGTATTGGATTCCGGTCTGCAGAATTCGATTCGGAACCCGACTTTCCAACCAATTCGGAAAGGTATCCGAATGACTGATTACGATGTTCGGAAAGCGTTCGGACTTTCTGAGTCGTTCCGACTCAGTTCCGGATGGCATTTGGAGGAACTGAGTCATTTGGAGCCGACTCGTTCAGGTCTATGGACCGCATTTCCGACCGAGCGATTACGATGTCAGATTCGGACAGCTTTTCCGAATCAGTTGTTTCGACTCAGATCGGCTGTCAGAATCTGACTTTGGGGTCCATAGCAGGCCCCCCTACACTTTGCAGCTTCCGAATGGGGCCCGTCAGAGTACCCAAGGGACCCTATTTCCAACCATGCACAGTGTGGCAGACACAAAGGGGTGCCGGCCACAGGGTGCACGATTTTCTCCAGCCACCCCTTTCATCAATGGGATCCTGTGTGTTTTGTTGAAACACAGGCTCTGATTGAAGTCAATGGGAGTCTGACCGAATCGTATCTGGAAGCATCGTAATCGGTCGGTCGGACTCCCCGGATCCGATTCGGTCGCAAACCATTCCGAGACTTATTCAGTTGGAATGCTTTCCAACCGGCATCTTAATCGATCCCTAAGGCATGAGGCTGTCGCCATGCATCTGTAATGAAATGTGGAGGCCTAATGAGATGGCAAGCCGTGACACATGATAAAGTGTAACATTTGGTTCCTCAAGTGAAAAACTAGGGCATTGTGCTCTCACACCAGCAGAGAATGTCAATGGAGTGTCAGTTGAGCCAGCATAAAACGCCCACACTACATTACTGTTGTCGTAGGGTCACACACAATGTCTTTAATTTAAAGTTCTACCATTGGATCAGCTTTGTTGAATCATGGTAACACTTATTCTTATTAGGGAAAAGTGACTGGAGGAGGACGTTGAGGATGTGGGGAGAAAGTAAGAGAATGTCTCTTTGTTTTGTGGAAGGGGGGTAAGGGGAGGGAAGCTTTTCCAACATTTGGCAAATGTATCTCTGTTTGAAAATTTGCAATAAAAACAATTTAAAAAATAAGCAAGAATTGTTATTGAGACTATTTTGGAATTATTCCAAAAATCAGTTTATGGAGACAAATATAACAACCCGGTTTACACAATTTAGCACGTGTTTGTGGATTGGCCTGTATAGGTTTCTGAAATGAGAATGTTTTATGTCATTGGTAAGGGCATCAGCAACGTCACTGATGATCTAATTTGTAATATATGTGATGCTGTGGGAAGTGCTTTGGAAGCAGAGTTAATGTTCCATGTGTTCTTCGTCATTAACTTAAGGTTAGCCCCTAAAAAACACTGTTCAGATAGTATGTGGTTTATTTCAGTGTATCGTGTCAAGCATGCACTATCACTGACGGCAAATAGTTGCATTATCCCCTCATAAACAAAAAAACCTTCAAGATGTATATGTACTTAGATGCTTCTGGGCATAAGTGTAGTGCAATATAAAGTACGACAGACGTGGTGTACATCTTGGTTCCAAAATACGAAGGAGTTAAGTGGGGTGTCTGAGAGCCGAGATTGTCAATTACTTTCCAGTAAAGAGCTCAATGTATTGATGTGAGTTCCACCGAACGGTGGGCGGTTGGGAGGGCTTAATAGCTTTTAAAACCAAAAATATATTTGTACAGAATGGAGTTGTAGATAGCTGAACTGGAGTAAGTTGTAAAGAATCAGGTCAGGTCCCGGTGGTTAAAGTAGAAAGATAATAGCAGCTCGAGTGGCTTCGAGGTGATTATTGATCATTGGTAATTGCGCGACTATGACAATAATCGTTGTCCAACTTCCAGTGCTACCTTATTGGCCGTGTTGTTTAATTTTTCCCAGGCTTGCCCCATCACACTCTGCCCATCCTCCCCTGTAGGTCACAACATGCCTCACCCACCCACTGCAGGACAATGTATTTTCACCCGCAGCGTGAAATAGTGTCACGCCCGAACTAAGTATGAAAGCAGCAACAGAAACATATTGTGCTAAAAACAGAAGTCATGACGTGCTCGCGTCAGGCAGCTGATAATGTGTCTCTGCTCTGATCACACCACAACGGAAACCAATATGCGCTCTGCCCACGACTGCTGCAGAGGAAACCCCGGCTCATGCGCGGTCTTAATATAAAAAACTACCCCTCCCCCCCCCCCCACCCCCCTCCCACATCCCGCACCTCTTACAAATGTCCTTCGTATGACGGTAAGTGTGACTTAGACGAACGTGAAGCGTTATTTAGTTGTGTGCTGCTACACTTTTCTGTATACTCTCATTTTGTGTTATTAAAGGCAAGCATACATAATGCACGCAGCATGCATGCAAAGCCATTTAAAAAACAAGTCGGTATCTCAGGGGTCGGGTCAGGTAAATCTAGGTGAATATGCGCTATGTGAGGGGCGTGTCCGTTTCTTCTTATGCACACCGAGTAGCATGGCTAGTTTGCCGTGGGCCCTGATGGGAGGTAGATAAAACCCTCCACAGCTCATTGGCTGAGTAGTAAAAGACAGCTATTATTGGATTGGGGTCAGTGGGCCCCTCAGCTCCAGTCCCACGGCACATGCTGTGCCAACGATAGCGCCGCCCCTGACTTACCTCACCTCACTGCGAATATCCCCGCCCCTTCCGTGAACCCCTTTCATCTGTGTGAAAGACGTGCGCAAGTAAACTTCCTTACGGGCTCCGTAGGAAAGAAAGCTACATTAGTTTACGCCTTGTTCTCACAGATATTTGTCTTTTTTTAAAATTATATTAATAAAATGAATATTAAAATATTGGAATATTGCATGGAGCCCTTAAAATCCATCACCTGCATGGCACTAGAGCAGGGAGTATTCTCAAAAGGTGGGGCACAGTTATGTTTGCCTCAACGTTATGAATGTGTTCAGTACCACTGTGCGCCTTTTTATGGTTTATTAGAAGCCCTGTGCTGACACTGCGCGCCGCTGACCAGAAACCGCACTGTGTATGGTATGACGTGCTCACTGTGAGGAAGCGGGCTCTTTTTTTTGTCTTTACAATCGAGGTTTTAAGTCTCACTTCATTTTTTTCCCCTACAGAGAGCGGGGGACACGATCGGCGGGGACTCTGAAAGGTACGTTTTCATCTCTTTTACAGAATTTATCTAAATAGTATGGATTTTATTTGATGCTCATGGAGCTACAGATCTGTCACATCTTATCGCATTCTAATTATTTAAGTTTAAAGGGACCAGCCTGCGCAGAAAACAAGCAGTCACCAACAAAAGCAGTTCCAGAATCTTCCTTTGTCCAATGATGTGGGGAACCAAAAGCAGCCCTGGCAAAAAATGGTTAAACCATCCCCACTCTCTAGGTCTCCTCGCACTCTTTGTCTTTATTTCCATCCATCCATTCTCTCTCTCTCTCCTCTTCCCTCTCTCCTATCCCTCTCTGATCCATTCCTCTCTAGCTTCCCCTTCCTCCCTTCCTCCCTCTCTCTCTCGAAGCCTCTGCTGCCATAACCTCGAGCGGGGCAACTGATAGAGGCATCAGGAGTGGCTTTCAAAAATGGCCTCCAATCTCTCCAACCCTAGGGGAAATGACCGGTAGAATAAAGGGCCTCCTGCCCTGAATGATGTCTGCTGGCTTTGAGACATATTGTGAAATTCTTCACTGGATAGCTCCTTGAAGACCCTGGGCCACTAGTGCTTAATATGTGAAAAAATAAGTGCCGGTGTCCTTGTCAGGAGGCCGCTGCCAGCGCTGACCACTCCTCCAAGTGTGACAAGTGACATTATTCCATTCTCCACAGATATAGGAATTGCTTGGGAGGCAGGTAAAATTATTCACTTCATCGGTCAAAAAGCGCCGCTATGTGGCAGACTATCATACATGCCGGTATTGGCAAATAAGTGCCGGTGCGGAGCGCCGGAAACAACTGGCTCAAAATAAGCACTGTGTATGCCACAACCCAGCAATTTATCAAACGGTACAACATGACACGCGTTGTTGGTCCACCATCGTCTATTTTCAGAAAATAACTCCTATTGTCTTCATTTTTCAAACACATTAGCCTCACAGAACAACAGCAGAGTGCAGACTCAGAGCTGGAATTTGTCATTTTGTTTCGATTAGTAGCAATTAATTATGACTTCATTCAAGACATCTTGTACTTATTTTCAGATGTCCAGTTCGAAATGTCACGCTTTGTGGTAGTCATCTACGCTTAAAGTGCCTGCAGTGATACCCCTGAAGGTCTACTGCAACTTATTTGTGCTGTTTAAATACCACATGACCAGTTATAAACGGTTCCCAGTGGATTCTCTTGCATACGAAGCTATTTAATACACTAAAATGTTATGGAGAAATGCCCTATTTAATTCCAGTTGGGTGTTGGAGCTGGCAATTGTCATCTGAGGGTATCTATTGGGTTCTGCTGGTATATTTGTTTAACCTCTAGAATTTTCCTTGTCTTTTTTCCTGCTCAGTATATACACGAATGTGCCGTGGTTCAAAATTAAGCCCACCACTACCGTGTCCAGCAGAAGGCAAGTTTAACTGTCACCGGGATTTTTGCCGAGGGCCCCTCTAACGTTCTGTGGAATGCTCATTAGTTGAAGTGGAATACACAATAACAAGTCCATTAATCAGCAACTCGAGATGGTAAATTAAGTATTAAGTCCCCCCAGTATACTACGGCCCCTTAAAAGGGTGCCGCATGTTACATGTTTATTTATTTATGTTAACGTTTTAGGCACCATTGCGTGGAATTTAAAACACTTCTGTAAACTTCGATCGTCAGGCAAGAGTAATCTGGAATAGATTTTCTGGGATAGTTTAACAGTATTATTACTTTACACTTGCACATATTTCTGCTACTGACATTTTGTGCTCAATGTAATCCCTTCTGGTGGGATGTAATTCCAATTTTGTAAATCTGACCCCAAAATCTTGCTGTTTCTTTTTGAAAGTGTTAAATAAACAATAAAAAAATAGAAGCAGGAACTGAGGCGTGGTCCCCACTCAGTGTTCCTTCATCAGCATCCTCAAATAGTCTAACCCTTATCCAAAGGCAATTCTGAACCACTGTTTTCAGGTGTTTCAACAAGCACTGGTGGAGGGTTCTACTATTACTCTGCAAACACAAAGAGGTGATGGATGTAGTGCTGAAACTTTTCAAACACTCACCCCCAGTCACAGATCTGGGTTGAATCCATCATCATTCTTTAGCTCACTTTGCCACCCCAGTTCAGACACAGCTATATGCAAATCAGTCATGACCCTGTGCCTCATGGGAACAGTCCAGCCCGAACTGCCAAGCCATGTCTTCACTGGACCGGAAACAAGCATCCTGGGACCGGTTTCGGGCTAACAGCCCTCATTAGCCAGGCTATCTTAAATCCAGTGGCAAAGAGCGCAAGGGACCCACATCTGGGCATACCCTGCCAACTTAGGGCAAACAAAGCAAACACAAGGAGATGATGGACGGAGTTCTGAAACTTTTCAAACACTTACCCCCAGTCACAGATCTGGGTTGAATCCATCATCATTCTTTAGCTCACTTTGCCACCCAGTTCAGACACAGCTATATGCAAATCAGTCATGACCCTGTGCCTCATGGTAACAGGCCAGCCCGAACTGCCAAGCCATGTCTTCCCCTAAGTTGGCAGGGTATGCCCACATGTGGGTCGCTTGCCCAATTTGGGACTGGATTCAAGCTAGCCTGACTGATGTGGGCTGTTAGCCCGAAACCGGTCCCAGGTTGCTTGTTTCAGGTCCAGGGAAGACATGGCTTGGCAGTTCGGGCAGGACTGTTCCCATGAAGCACAGTGTCAAGAATGATTTGCATATAGCTGTGTCTGAACGGGGTGGCAAAGTGAGCTAAAGAAAGATGATGGATTCAACCCAGATCTGTGACGGGGGGTGAGTGTTTGAAAAGTTTCAGCACTCCGTCCATCATCTCCTTGTGTTTGCTTTGTGTGCCGTAATTTGGCAGGGAATGCCCAGACGTGGGTCCCTTGCTCAATTTGCCACTAGATTCAAGCTACCCTGGTTGATGAGGGCTGTTAGCCCGAAACCAGCCCCAGGATGCTTGTTTCCAGTCCAAGGAAGACATTGCTTAACAGTTCGGGCTGGACTGCTCCCATGACACACAGGGTCAAGCTTGATTTGCATATAGCTGTGTCTGAACTGGGGTGGCAAAGTGAGCTTAAGAATGATGATGGATTCAACCCAGATCTTTGACTGGGGGTGAGTGTTTGAAAAGTTTTAGCACGCCGCCCATCATCTCTATGTGTATGCTTTGTTCACCCTAAGTTGGCAGGGTATGCCCAGATGTGGGTCCCTTGCTCACTTTGCCACTAGATTCAAGCTAGCCTGGCTGATGAGGGCTATTAGCCCGAAACCGGTCCCATGATGCCTGTTTCTAGTCCAGGGAAGACATGGCTTGGCAGTTCGGGCTGGACGGTTCCCATGAGGCACAGGGTGAAGACTGATTTGCATATAGTTGTGTTTGAACTGGGGTGGCAAAGTGAGCTAAAGAATGATGATGGATTCAACCCATATCTGTGACTGGGAGTGAGTGTATAAAAATTTTCAGCGCTCTGCGTATCATCTCCTTGTGTTTGCTTTGTTCGCCCTAAGTTGGCAAGGTATGCCCACATGTGGGTCCCTTGCTCAATTTGGGACTGGATTCAAGCTAGCCTGACTGATGTGGGCTGTTAGCCTGAAACCGGTCCCAGGTTGCTTGTTTCAGGTCCAGGGAAGACATGGCTTGGCAGTTCGGGCAGGACTGTTCCCATGAAGCACAGTGTCAAGAATGATTTGCATATAGCTGTGTCAGAACTGGGGCGGCAAAGTGAGCTAAAGAAAGATGATGGATTCAACCCAGATATGTGACTGGGCGTGAGTGTTTGAAAAGTTTCAGCACTCCGTCCATCATCTCCTTGTGTTAGCTTTGTTCACTCTAAGTTGACAGGGTATGCCCAGATGTGGGTCCCTTGCTCACTTTGCCACTGGATTCAAGCTAGCCTGGCTGATGAGGGCTGCTAGCCCAAAACCGGTCCCAGGATGCTTGTTTCCGGTCCAGGGAAGACATGGCTTGGCAGTTCGGGCTGGACTGTTCCCATGAGGCAAAGGGTCAGGACTGATTTGCATATAGCGGTGTCTGAACTGGGGTGGCAAAGTGAGCTAAAGTATGATGATGGATTCAACCCAGACCTGTGACTGGGGGTGAGTGTTTGAAAAGTTTCAGCACTCCGTCCATCATCTCTTTGTGTTTGCTTTGTTCGTCCTAAGTTGGCAGGTATGCCCAGACGTGGGTCCCTTGCTCACTTTGCGACTGGATTCAAGCTATCCTGGCTGATGAGGGCTGTTAGCCCGAAACCGGTCCCAGGATGCTTGTTTCCGTTCCAGGGAAGACATTGCTTGGCAGTTCGGGCAGGACTGTTCCCATGAGGCACAGGGTGAAGACTGATTTGCATATAGTTGTGTCTGAACTGGGGTGGCAAAGTGAGCTAAAGAATGATGATGGATTCAACCCATATCTGTGACTGGGAGTGAGTGTATAAAAATTTTCAGCGCTCTGCTTATCATCTCCTTGTGTTTGCTTTGTTTGCCGTAATTTGGCAGGGTATGCCCAGACGTGGGTCCCTTGCTCACTTTGCCACTAGATTCAAGCTACCCTGGCTAATGAGGGCTATTAGAGAGAAACCGGTCCCAGGATGCTTGCTTCCATTCCAGGGAAGACATGACTTGGCATTTCGGACTGGACTGTTCCCATGAGGCACAGGGTGAAAACTGATTTGCATATAGCCGTGTCTGAACAGGGGTGGCAAAGTGAGCTAAAGAATGATATTGGATTCAACCCAGATCTGTGACTGGGGGTGAGTGTATGAACATTTTCAGCACTCCGCCCATCATCTCCTTGTGTTTGCTTTGTTCACCCTAAGTTGACAGGGTATGCCCAGATGTGGGTCCCTTGCTCACTTTGCCACTGGATTCAAGCTAGCCTGGCTGATGAGGGCTGCTAGCCCAAAACCGGTCCCAGGATGCTTGTTTCCGGTCCAGGAAAGACATGGCTTGGCAGTACGGGCTGGACTGTTCCCATGAGGCACAGGGTCAAGACTGATTTGCATATAGCGGTGTCTGAACTGGGTGGCAAAGTGAGCTAAAGAATGATGATGGATTCAACCCAGACCTGTGACTCGGGGTGAGTGTTTGAAAAGTTTCAGCACTCCATCCATCATCTCCTTGTGTTTGCTTTGTTCACCCTAAGTTGGCAGGTTATGCCCAAACGTGGGTCTCCTGCTCACTTTGCAACTGGATTCAAGATAGCCTGGCTGTTGAGGGCTGTTAGCCCGAAACCGGTCCCAGGATACTTGTTTCCAGTCCAGGGAAGCCATGGCTTGACAGTTCGGGCTGGACTGTTCCCATGAGGCACAGGGTCAAGACTGATTTGCATTTAGCTGTGCCTGAACTGGGGTGGCAAAGTGAGCTAAAGTATGATGATGGATTCAACCCAGACCTGTGACTGGGGTGAGTGTTTGAAAAGTTTCAGCACTCCGTCCATCATCTCCTTGTGTTTGCTTTGTTCTCCCTAAGTTGGCAGGGTATTCCCAGATGTGGGTCCCTTGCTCACTTTGCCACTAGATTCAAGCTAGCCTGGCTGATGAGGTCTGTTAGCCCAAAACCGGTCCCAGGATGCTTGTTTCCGGTCCAGGAAAGACATGGCTTGGCAGTACGGGCTGGACTGTTCCCATGAGGCACAGGGTCAAGACTGATTTGCATATAGCGGTGTCTGAACTGGGTGGCAAAGTGAGCTAAAGAATGATGATGGATTCAACCCAGACCTGTGACTCGGGGTGAGTGTTTGAAAAGTTTCAGCACTTCATCCATCATCTCCTTGTGTTTGCTTTGTTCACCCTAAGTTGGCAGGTTATGCCCAAACGTGGGTCTCCTGCTCACTTTGCAACTGGATTCAAGATAGCCTGGCTGTTGAGGGCTGTTAGCCCGAAACCGGTCCCAGGATACTTGTTTCCAGTCCAGGGAAGCCATGGCTTGGCAATTCGGGCTGGACTGTTCCCATGAGGCACAGGGTCAAGACTCATTTGCATAAAGCTGTGTCTGAACTGGGGTGGCAAAGTGAGCTAAAGAATGATGATGGATTCAACCCAGATCTGTGACTGGGGGTGAGTGTATGAACATTTTTTGCACTCCGCCCATCATCTCCTTGTGTTTGCTTTGTTCACCCTAAGTTGACAGGGTATGCCCAGATGTGGGTCCCTTGCTCACTTTGCCACTGGATTCAAGCTAGCCTGGCTGATGAGGGCTGCTAGCCCAAAACCGGTCCCAGGATGGTTATTTCGGGTCCAGGGAAGACATGGCTTGGCAGTTCGGGCTGGAGTGTTCCCATGAGGCACAGGGTCAAGACTGATTTGCATATAGCGGTGTCTGAACTGGGGTGGCAAAGTGAGCTAAAGTATGATGATGGATTCAACCCAGACCTGGGACTGGGGGTGAGTGTTTGAAAAGTTTCAGCACTCCGTCCATCATCTCGTTGTGTTTGTTTTGTTCGCCCTAAGTTGGCAGGTATGCCCAGAAGTGGGTCCCTTGCTCACGTTGCGACTGGATTCAAGCTAGCCTGGCTGATTAGGGCTGTTAGCCCGAAACTGGTCCCAGGATGCTTGTTTCTGTTCCAGGGAAAACATGGCTTGGCAGTTCGGGCTGGACTGTTCCCATGAGGCACAGGGTGAAGACTGATTTGCATATAGCGGTGTCTGAACTGGGGTGGCAAAGTGAGCTAAAGCATGATGATGGATTAAACCCAGAAGTGTGACTGGGGTGAGTGTTTGAAAAGTTTCAGCACTCCGTCCATCATCTCCTTGTGTTTTCTTTGTTCTCCCTAAGTTGGCAGGGTATTCCCAGACGTAGGTCCCTTGCTCACTTTGCAACTGTATTCAAGCTAGCCTGGCTGATGAGGGCTGTTAGCCCGAAACCGGTCCCAGGATGCTTGTTTCCGTTCCAGGGTAGACATGGCTTGGCAGTTCGGGCAGGACTGTTCCCATGAGGCACAGGATCAAGAATGATTTGCATGTAGCTGTGTCTGAACTGGGGTGGCAACGTGAGCTAAATAATGATGATGGATTCAACCCAGATCTGTGACTGGGTTGAGTGTATGAACATTTTCAGCACTCCGACCATCATCTCCTTGTGTTTGCTTTGTTCACTCTAAGTTGACAGGGTATGCCCAGATGTGGGTCCCTTGCTCACTTTGCCACTGGATTCAAGCTAGCCTGGCTGATGAGGGCTGCTAGCCCAAAACCGGTCCCAGGATGCTTGTTTCCGGTCCAGGGACGACATGGCTTGGCAGATCGGGCTGAACTGTTCCCATGAGGCACAGGGTCAAGACTGATTTGCATATAGCGGTGTCTGAACTGGGGTGGCAAAGTGAGCTAAAGTATGATGATGGATTCAACCCAGACCTGTGACTGGGGGTGAGTGTTTGAAAAGTTTGGGGCACTCCGTCCATCATCTCCTTGTGTTTGCTTTGTTCGCCCTAAGTTGGCAGGGTATGCCCAAACGTGGGTCCCTTGCTCACTTTGCAACTGGATTCAAGCTAGCCTGGCTGATGAGGGCTGTTAGCCCGAAACCGGTCCCATGATACTTGTTTCCGGTCCAGGGAAGACATGGCTTGGCAGTTCGAGCTGGACTGTTCCCATGAGGCACAGGGTCAAGACTGATTTGGATATAGCTGTGTCTGAACTGGGGTGGCAAAGTGAGCTAAAGTATGATGATGGATTCAACCCAGACCTGTGACTAGGGGTGAGGGTGTGAAAAGTTTCAGCACTCCGTCCATCATCTCTTTGTGTTTGCTTTGTTCGCCCTAAGTTGGCAGGTATGTCCAGACGTGGGTCCCTTGCTCACTTTGCGACTGGATTCAAGCTAGCCTGGCTGATGAGGGCTGTTAACCCGAAACCGGTCCCAGGATGCTTGTTTCCGTTCCAGGCAAGACATGGCTTGGCAGTTCGGGCAGGACTGTTCCCATGAGGCACAGGATCAAGAATGATTTGCATATAGCTGTGTCTCAACTGGGGTGGCAAAGTGAGCTAAAGAATGATGATGGATTCAACCCAGATCTGTGACTGGGTTGAGTGTTTGAAATGTTTCAGCACTCCTTCCATCATCTCCTTGTGTTTGCTTTGTTCTCCCTAAGTTGGCAGGGTATGCCCAGATGTGGGTCCCTTGCTCACTTTGCCACGAGATTCAAGCTAGCCTGGCTGATGAGGTCTGTTAGCCCGAAACCGGTCCCAGGATGCTTGTTTCCGTTCCAGGGTAGACATGGCTTGGCAGTTCTGGCTGGACTGTTCCCATGAGGCACAGGGTCCAGACTCATTTGCATGTAGCTGTGTCTGAACTGGGGTGGCAAGGTGAGCTAAAGAATGATGATGGATTCAACCCAGATCTGTGACTGGTGGTGAGTGTATGAACATTTTCAGCACTCCGGCCATCATCTCCTTGTGTTTGCTTTGTTCACTCTAAGTTGACAGGGTATGCCCAGATGTGGGTCCCTTGCTCACTTTGCCACTGGATTCAAGCTAGCCTGGCTGATGAGGGCTGCTAGCCCAAAACCGGTCCCAGGATGGTTGTTTCCGGTCCAGTGAAGACATGGCTTGGCAGATCGGGCTGAACTGTTCCCATGAGGCACAGGGTCAAGACTGATTTGCATATAGCGGTGTCTGAACTGGGGTGGCAAAGTGAGCTAAAGTATGATGATGGATTCAACCCAGACCTGTGACTGGGGGTGAGTGTTTGAAAAGTTTGGGGCACTCCGTCCATCATCTCCTTGTGTTTGCTTTGTTCGCCCTAAGTTGGCAGGGTATGCCCAAACGTGGGTTCCTTGCTCACTTTGCAACTGGATTCAAGCTAGCCTGGCTGATGAGGGCTGTTAGCCCGAAACCGGTCCCATGATACTTGTTTCCATTCAGGGAAGACATTGCTTGGCAGTTTGGGCTGGACTGTTCCCATGAGGCACAGGATCAAGAATGATTTGCATATAGCTGTGTCTGAACTGGGGTGGCAAAGTGAGCTAAAGAATGATGATGGATTCAACCCAGACCTGTGACTAGGGGTGAGGGTTTGAAAAGTTTCAGCACTCCGTCCATCATCTCCTTGTGTTTGCTTTGTTCTCCCTAAGTTGGCAGGGTATGACCAGATGTGGGTCCCTTGCTCACTTTGCCACTAGATTCAAGCTAGCCTGGCTGATGAGGTCTGTTAGCCCGAAACCGGTCCCAGGATGCTTGTTTCCGTTCCAGGGTAGACATGGCTTGGCAGTCTGGGCTGGACTGTTCCCATGAGGCACAGGGTCAAGACTCATTTGCATATAGCTGTGTCTGAACTGGGGTGGCAAAGTGAGCTAAAGAATGATGATGGATTCAACCCAGATCTGTGACTGGTGGTGAGTGTATGAACATTTTCAGCACTCCGCCCATCATCTCCTTGTGTTTGCTTTGTTCACTCTAAGTTGACAGGGTATGCCCAGATGTGGGTCCCTTGCTCACTTTGCCACTGGATTCAAGCTAGCCTGGCTGATGAGGGCTGTTAGCCCGAAACCGGTCCCAGGATGCTTGTTTCCGTTCCAGGGAAGACATTGCTTGGCAGTTCGGGCAGGACTGTTCCCATGAGGCACAGGATCAAGAATGATTTGCATATAGCTGTGTCTGAACTGGGGTGGCAAAGTGAGCTAAAGAATGATGATGGATTCAACCCAGATCTGTGACTGGGTTGAGTGTTTGAAAAGTTTCAGCACTCCGTCCATCATCTCCTTGTGTTTGCTTTGTTCTCCCTAAGTTGGCAGGGTATGCCCAGATGTGGGTCCCTTGCTCACTTTGCCACTAGATTCAAGCTAGCCTGGCTGATGAGGTCTGTTAGCCCGAAACCGGTCCCAGGATGCTTGTTTCCGTTCCAGGGAAGACATGGCTTGGCAGTTCGGGCTGGACTGTTCCCATGAGGCACAGGGTCAAGACTCATTTGCATATAGCTGTGTCTGAACTGGGGTGGCAAAGTGAGCAAAAGAATGATGAAGGATTCAACCCAGATCTGTGACTGGGGGTGAGTGTATGAACATTTTCAGCACTCCGCCCATCATCTCCTTGTGTTTGCTTTGTTCACCCTAAGTTGACAGGGTATGCCCAGATGTGGGTCCCTTGCTCACTTTGCCACTGGATTCAAGCTAGCCTGGCTGATGAGGGCTGCTAGCCCAAAACCGGTCCCAGGATGCTTGTTTCCGGTCCAGGGAAGACATGGCTTGGCAGTTCGGGCTGGACTGTTCCCATGAGGCACAGGGTCAAGACTGATTTGCATATAGCGGTGTCTGAACGGGGGTGGCAAAGTGAGCTAAAGTATGATGATGGATTCAACCCGGACCTGTTACTGGGGGTGAGTGTTTGAAAAGTTTCAGCACTCTGTCCATCATCTCTTTGTGTTTGCTCTGTTCGCCCTAAGTTGGCAGGGTATGCCCAGACGTTGGTCCCTTGCTCACTTTGCGACTGGATTCAAGCTAGCCTGGCTGATGAGGGCTGTTAGCCCGAAACCGGTCCCAGGATGCTTGTTTCTGTTCCAGGGAAGACATGGCTTGGTTGTTCGGACAGGACTGCTCCCATGAGGCACAGGATCAAGAATGATTTGCATATAGCTGTGTCCGAACTGGGGTGGCAAAGTGAGCTAAAGAATGATGATGGATTCAACCAAGATCTGTGACTTGGTTGAGTGTTTGAAAAGTTTCAGCACTCCGTCCATCATCTCCTTGTGTTTGCTTTGTTCTCCCTAAGTTGGCAGGGTATGCCCAGATGTGGGTCCCTTGCTCACTTTGCCACTAGATTCAAGCTAGCCTGGCTGATGAGGTCTGTTAGCCCGAAACCGGTCCCAGGATGCTTGTTTCCGTTCCAGGGTAAACATGGCTTGGCAGTTCGGGCTGGACTGTTCCCATGAGGCACAGGGTCAAGACTCATTTGCATTTAGCTGTGTCTGAACTGGGGTGGCAAAGTGAGCTAAAGAATGATGATGGATTCAACCCAGATCTGTGACTAGGGGTGAGTGTCTGAAAAGTTTCAGCACTCCGTCCATCATCTCTTTGTGTTTGCTCTGCTATTACTTTAAACAAGTCTGCCTGTCTTCCATTTTATCAGTCACTTTATTTCTGTACATGCCAGTGCTAACCTATAATTTATCACTGTTGGTGATAAAATTGATAGGGTTGGTTACCGTAATTTCCTCAAGTATAATTTCAACTTCTACAATAAACGTTTTTTACACATTCTCTTTAAAACGTTTATTTTGTCTTAACTAATGTTGGCATGAGGAAATACAGTGAATGGCACCTGTATATGACAAATATATTTAAGGCGTATCGAAGGGATTTCATCATGTATTTGCTTGGTTATTTTCAATGTTGAAGTGGTGTTAGACATGCTAGGTTCAATACCTGCATAGAAATGCACAGGCATCGTAGCTAGCAAGGTAGTAAGGACCTGTTTAAAGTTTGGTTAATGTGTTACTCCATCACAAACATTACAGTTATCATATCTGGTGTATTTATTACAAGTGCCTTGAGATATAATAAACTTGCAATACGGTGGACGGGATATCTGTCACATTTGTGACAGAGGGTCCAATTCACGAAGGTAAACTTAGACCTGAAGTCTAAGTTTAGAACTGAAGTCTAAGGTCTCAATTCACAAAGTTAAACTAAGACCTCAAGTAATTTCAATCAATATCTTCACTGAACTCTCACATGTGTTTTTTTGCAGCACTCCAAATATATTGGCTAAGCAATCTTTGGCAAAGTTTCCCTACATTAAAAGTAGATATAGTCATGAGAAAATCTGTCCCGGGAAAATCGGTATCAGATTTCGGATGTGGCCTGTCTTCTAATTGGCCAGTAGCTTTAGCCAAAAACCTAAACATGTATACATCAGTGCTGTTGGCCATAAGGCTATTTCCAGTTTGTAAAGTGTGTTAAATTAATGTTAGCAATTGATGGTGTTTTTAATATCTAGGAGATGCTTAAAAGATGCACGTTGTTTTGTTTTACCGTCTTTTTTCAAATACAATTTCTCTAAGAAACATGCATGCTCTGAATAAAGTATCAGTGCCCTTCATTTGGCAAAATTTAGTTCCAGATACACTTTTTTTCATTCATATTTTCCTTCCAATATGCTATCTTGTTCTCACAACCAATCAATAAATTATGATGAATAAATAAATCTGTGATTAGTAACCAGATTTGTTTTCAGTTTTTGCGTCTCATGGTTATAATAAAGTACAGATGGATCAACTCTGTCAGTATTAATAATAATAATAACAACAATAATAATAATAATAATAACAATAACACTATCAACAATAATAATTATTGTCGTTATTAACCTCTTCAGCGCTGCGCGGATTCCCGCGCGGTGCTGAAAGTTCTGAGCGCGGGCGGGGCCATGACGGAACGGTTCCGTCATAAGCACAGCCCAACCGACGTGCATGACGGAACCGTTCCGTCATCGGCGTCGAAGAGGGTATTATTATTATTATTATTGTTTGAATGTTATTACTTAATTTTATTTATGATAACAATAATTATTATTATTGTACAGTAGCATATATGATAAAATAAAACAAAACAATACATGAGAACTCCATAATAAAAAATAGTGTTAAAGTAAACAGTATTTTAAACTTTGGAAAAGCAACTGAAAAATGATATACTTACCTTCGATATTTTGGTCCACAATATTTTTGTATTGCTAATATTTTCACCACAATATTATATACAGACTCTATTTTTGAGTTAATATTTAGGTAGAATACCATTGCATAATGTCCAAAATATATGACCAAGCTATCCTTTTGGAACATAGGTTATGTCCTAGGTTTTTCATAAACTAGGGTGAAGAGGGCCTAGGTTTGATGAGAAGCTACTGGATTACATGCAGAATGGAAGTCATGTGATCAAATATTTTACTTCCAGTGACAAAACATGCCTTCGGTGGTGGAAGGTTTACTTTCACTACACTAATTGTAAAAAAATGTGTTTGAGAGGGGAGAGGTCCCTTCTCAAACAACAGCTCAAATCCTTGTCAGAGTGAACCACAAAAGTCACTTGGTAACTTGGACCAAAAGCAGTCAGGGTTAACTTAGAGGCAATGTTTAAAGCATTTATGCGGGACTCAAATAGTAATAAAGTGAAAATGCAACACAAGAAAAATCCAAAATCAATTTAGAAAAACAGATTATATTTTAATAAATAAAATGGCACCAAAACAAATTAAATCTAATCAGTAAAGCCAGAGTTATAAATTGTACAATTTTTATTTGAAAAAATAGCTCCTAAATGAACATTGCGCCAATTGCAGGTATCTGTTCGTGACAGACCAGGGCAAAGTCAAAAGTTAAGGCCAGCCACAATGGAGGGTGGTTTGGCTACACGAGGTGGATTGGGCCCGGTCTCAACTTGCCTTCGGACTTAAAAGAACTTTTAAAGAAAGGTTCCCGAGAAGGTAAAATTTAGTGGGGTAAGGCAACCTGCAGTGTCAAAGGAGGAGGTGTCATTGAGGGGAGCAACTGGAACAAGCTGTGGTGAAGATTTCTACATTCAGACTTTCGCACTTTTGTGGAAGTCAATAACCTCCAATGGGACGAGGCTGCAGGCTGTGGCCTACAAGGGCTCCATGATGCCAGATACCTTCGGCGAGAAGTCCCGCTGAACTGGATTTGCTGCTGCGGAGAAGAACGTAGAGGGAGCTACTGCAAAGTGAGGCCAACTGCCATGCACCTTGGGCCGATCAACTGGCACGGAGGTCCCGGTCTTCTATCAACTCTTCTGGAACTCTTTGCTGGATTTTCTTTTAAGTCCCAAGGTTTAGGGTTATGCAGAAGCAGAACTTCTAACACCACTTACAAGGGTCCAGGACTTGGGGGGTATCACTTGATTTGATTGAATTGATTTGGCAACTTATAAAGTGCAAACAAATGCCCAAAGGTGTCAAGGCACTAATGCGGTTAGCCTCATTGGGGGCGAGCGCATCATCCCTACACTGATTGAACATTACAAGGCAAAAAGCCAGGTCTTTAAGGACTTACGGAGAGGAAAGTGGGCTTCCAGGCAGGAGATGGATTGAGGGAGAGTATTTCAAACCTAAGCTGCCGCCACAGCAAAAGCTCTCTCTCCCCATCTTGCCCCCCAAAAGCTGGGGATAACCTACAGATTTTTACCAACAGAACGCAATGTCTAGAAGGAACATACCATTGAAAAAGATGCTTAATGCCCTCAGGGTCTGAATTGTGAAGTGACTTCTGAGCAATGCATAAGGTCTTAAAGGTAATTTGTTTTGTGGCAGGGAGCCAATGCAGTTTCCGAATAGCAGCAGAGGCTGACGGTATTTAGGAAGATCCAGAATGAGTCTTGCTGCAGCATTCTGGACAAGCTGCAACTTGTCAATAGCTGTCTTATTGATGTCCAGGTAGAATGTGTTGCAATGATCCATCCTGGACATAATCAGTGCCACAGCCACTTGTTTACGCGCAAGGATAGAAAGAAACAGGTCCTGATCACCCAAAAGCATGATGATATTGTCCTATTGATTGGGGGGGGTGAGGGGGGGGGGGGTTCTGACTCACTCCAGGCAGAGACCAGGTGCAGGGTTCAAGGCCTATGGAGCTTTATATGTCCCTGCAATGTTTTCAAGTGCTAATTTACTCAGTGGCACAATGTGTGCTGCAGGACCACAGGTAGCATTTAATTTATAGGCCCTGGGTACATGGAGTACCTCTTTACTAGGGACTTACAAGTAAATTAAATGTGCAGATCAGGTGTAGGCCACAGATACACATTTAAAGGAGAGATCACAAGCACTTTAGCAGTGGTTAGCATTCAAATTCAGAAAACAGGAGGGGTGAAGGCAAAACGCTTGGAGGAAAAGCACACCAAAGATGACAGGTCTAACATGTGTTCTCCTGAGCTGAAAGTAGTGAGAACTACCCACCCTAATGGGAGTTCTTATCATTAAGGTGGAAGAACCTGGAGAGACTATCTGTACTTGGAGAAGTCAGCCCCACAACGGTGTTCCGTCGTGAAGTAAATTCCCTGTAGGGAGATGGACCACCTCAACAGTTTGGGATTCTCACCCCTCATTTGTACAAGACATCTAAGGGGCCTTTGGTGTGTCTGAATCTGGTAGTGAGCCCCAAATCGGTATTTCCTCAACTACCTCAGTGCCCATACAGCAGCAAAAGCTTCTCTTTCAATAGCACTTCACCTCTGTTCCCTGGGCAGAAACTGTTCTACTGTTGAAGGCTACAGGCTGGCCAAAGCACTCTTAATTTAGATGTGAGAGCACATCCCCTATGCCTGCTCAGAGGCATCTGTTTGTGCAATAGATTGTTTGGAAAAGCTAGGGGCCTTGAGAACAGGTGCTGCACACGTGGCCTCTTTTGGGGTGTCATAGGCGTTTTGGCAGGCCTCTGTCCAGATCACCTTCTTGTGCTGCTTCTTAGATGTCAGCTTAGTTAGTGGGACAACAACGGTGCCATAGCTCTTAGCAAACCTACTGTAATATCCAGTGAGGCCCAGGGAGGCCTTCCCTTCAGTCTGAGGTTTAAGGGATTCCCAAGGCAGAATAGTCTCAATCTTGGATTGGAGGGGATGCACCTGGTCCCTGCTCACTAGGTGTCCCAGATATACCACTGTTCCTTGCCCTATCTGGCATTTGCCAGCCTTGATAGGCAGGCCTGCCTGTTGCAAGGACTGAAGTACTTTCTGGAGGTGAAACAGGTGATCCTTCCAGAGGAAAATGTAAGCTGCAATGTCGTCCAGGTAGGGGGCACTGAAAGCACTCATCCCAGCAAGGACCCTGTTGACCAACCTCTGGAAGATGGCAGGGGCATTCTTTAATCCAAAGGGCTTCACTTTGAATTGGAAATTGACCTCTGGTGCGGAGAATGGAGACATCTTCTTAAAACCCCTCAGTTAGGGCAATCAGCCAGTATCCAGATGTTAGATAAAAAGTACAGAGGACCTTGGCAACTCCTAACCTGTTTATGAGGTCCTCAGTTCAGGGATGGGATGAGCATCAGTTTTTGTAACTGAGTTGACACCCATATAGTCCACACAGAACTGGATCTCTGGGTCTGCATCCAGTGAGGTGGCTTTCGGTACCAGCACCATTGGACATGACTGAGGGCTATTGGAGTGCTTAATAACCCATAACTCCAGTATCTTGGGCACTTCCTCCTTGATACTGGCTCTCACCTTGTCAGACAGTCTGTACATTTTTTTCTTCTAAGTCAACCTATTCCGAGTGTCAATATCATGGGTACATAGATGTGTGAGCCCAGGGGTCAGTGAGAGTAACACACAACAAGGCAAACTTTCCCCAGCAAGTGGCAACAGTTATTCTGCTGTGCAGGAAGGGGATTGGTGATACCATCCACTGACCCATCTTGTTTTTAAATAGACAGTAGGTCGGAGATAGCCTCATCCTCCTCTTCCACCTCATCACTTGTCACCAGAAGCATAGTGACTTCAGACCTAGAATAGTGGGGTTTGAGGCAGTTAACATGGAGGATATCCCATGGGCTTGAGGCCCCTAAGTAGGTGACTACCCCCTTTCTCCCCTTCACCTCATAAAACATAACCAGGATCAGCAGTCTTGTATGGCCCGGGGCTCCACTGGCTCCATCACCCACACGTTTTGGGCAGCCACTACTTCTTTGGGGAACCCCACCCAAATAAAAATCCCCATTAGGACCCTGGCCAATGCAGTTGCAGTCACAGTCCGTAGAGGTATGGTTTTTGCATAGCTAGTGCCTTGGTCCACCAAGACCAGTATACACATGTTATCTAGGGCAGTGTTGGGGTCCAGGGGCTTAACAACGTAGGTGCCCAACCTTTCAAAGGAGGTGCCAACGAAAGGTAAAGAAACCAAGGGAACCTTCAGCTTTTTTCCCTGTCTTTCCACTTGCCTGGAAGGCAGGACATGACCTACAGAATTCCTCAGAGGTCACCTTTATGCGGGGCCAATAAAAGTGGGTGACAAGCAT
The DNA here is from genome assembly GCF_964204655.1 of Triturus cristatus. Classification (NCBI taxonomy): domain Eukaryota; kingdom Metazoa; phylum Chordata; class Amphibia; order Caudata; family Salamandridae; genus Triturus; species Triturus cristatus. The sequence continues at coordinate 712,607,281 of NC_140588.1, read as the reverse complement.
GGCAAAGATCTTGTCCTGCCACAGATGTCTTGCCAGGGGTATGTTATGAGCCAAACCCATTAGGAAAACTCTGTAGCACTGGGAGGCCACCAATACACGGGTGGCCCCAGGCTCAAGAACCTCAGGCTTACTGTACAGGTGTTCGTTCTTCTAATAGATAAGGTTATCTACAGGTGTCACTAGCTGCCTGGACCTCAGTCAATCACTTGATACCCTCAAGGGTAGGGAACAAGTACAGAGCCTTGCAGAATCCCTCCCTGGTAGTCCCTCTCTCAGGTTGCCACAGCCAGTTCCCCAGGGCAGCAATTTCCTCCTCTGTAGGTTCAGGGGGTGGCATCCTCATGCTCCCAACGAGTTGGGGCTTTGGGGGCTGATTTCCAGCACCCCTTTCCCTTCCTCTTCTTGGCACTTCCTCGTCCATTCTTCCAAACTTCCTTGACCACCATCTCCGGCTGCCTTCTTTGACTACCCTCTCAGGATCCTAACTTCTCCAGATGAGGCTTGAGCTCCTCCTTCTTTCAGATGGTGTGCTCCAAGGCATTCCAAAGCAGACAATCTACAGGTATGGCAGAACTCACAGCTACTTTCAAGGGATCTGCTGCCCCCAACCCCATTAAAGGGAATCAGAGCCAGAGGGTAGTGACTCTCATGGATGTCTACTATTACAGCCTGGTGGAATATACTGGGGTTTACTTGCTCTGAGGAAAACAGATGACACCTGACAGTAGTCATGCTAGCTCATCTGTCCCTCTGAGCCTCCACTCACTGCCCATTGATGGTGACCCACTGCTTGCACTTAGAAGTGTTGGAAGGTATGTGTGTGTTTGGCACAATCTCCTTGTTACACAAGGACACTTGGGTAACTGCTGATCTAACCCCCATGCTAACTGGAATATCTTTCTCCCCAAGCACTACACTAGCCAATCCAGGTGTCTGCCCAGCAGTGGGGGCTCTGTTCTCTTAGGGCATTTTACATCTCCAGTCACGTGCCCATACTTATAGCACTCATTATTTTCAGGAACCCCACTCTTCTTGTGATCAGGCTCGGCTAGGGAACCCTGCCCCTGGGAACAATTCTTTGGGCCATAAGATAACTCCTTGTTTTTATTTTTGACTCTCCCACTCTTTCTTCTGTTGGGGACCATGCCCAACCTTTGGGTGATGCCTCTCCAGATACCTTCTTGTAGACCCTGATGCTGAGCCAGTGAGCGACCTCCTTAATAAGCTCCCTGAGGTCACTGAGCTTACTATCCACTAGGTGTTGGTGCAGCTCTGTGACAAATTGCTGAACATGTGCTCATTGGCAATCAGGTTGTTCAGACCTTGTCATCACATCACTGCCCTTCACCCCACCATCTAGTGCCTTTCAAACTTAATCCACCGAGGACTGTAGGGGCAAATTCTGACTGTCTTTAAACTTTGCCTATACGTTTCAGGGCGAGACCATACTTCCGCAGAAGGGTGTCCTTCATGAGGGGATACCTCATCCTGTCCCCTTCCCTATGGCTACCAGTGCTTCTCTCCCTTCATTTGCAATGTAGCTCCAGAGACTGGCTCGCAGTCCTTCTTAGATGCTCTGTACATTTGCAAGGCAACCTCATTGAACACTTCTCAATATCATCCCCACAATAAAGTTAGGCACCAGGTCCTTTGGAATGTGGCCTCTCTTATTTCCAGTGGGCACTAGGGTATCGCTGCCACCATTTCTGTTGGACCCTCTACATTGATTGGCTGTAAGGTTTATTGCAGCACAAAGGATGTGAGGCAAAACTTAAATTTAGGAACATTTAAAAAGAGTCATTTCAATAACTCAGAAGAATTTAGAAAAATAAACTAATTTGATGTAAGATTATTTTGGGGGATTTCGTGTTACAAAAATCACTGAGTGGCACTGCAAAAATGCAAGGACTTGATCCCACCACTGAGCACAAATGTAAGAGTTTGGATTTTTGATTGAGAGGGGGGAGGGCCAATCTTAAGCAACAGCCGTAATCCTTGTCATGGTGAACCACAAAAGTCACTAAATTAACCTTTGATTAGCGCTCTGGTAGCTTGGCACATAAGCAGTCAGGCCTAACTCAGAGGCAATGTGTAAAGTATTTATGAAGCACTCAAATAGTAATGAAGAGGAAGCGCAATATGTGGAAAATCCCAAACCAATTTAGATAAATAGAGTACGTTTTAATAAATAAAAGTACACCAAAATGAATGAAACCCAATCAGTAGAGCCAGAGTAATGAAGATTTCAAATTGTTGGTGAAAAATATTGCTCAAAAGATCAAAGTGCTAACAACAGGTATCTGTTCGTGCGAGACTGGGGCAAAGTTAAAAGCTACGGCCGACCACAATGGAGCACAGTTCTACTACAAGAGGTGGATTGGGCCCGGCCTCATCTTACCTTTGAACTTAGAAGAATTTTTTAAGAAACGTTCCTGAGAAGGTAAAGGGAAAGGCTTCCGGCAGTGTCCGAGGAGAAGGCGTCGTCTCTGGGGAACTGCTGAATGGAGTAGCAGCTGAGATCTTCTACCTTTGTACTTTCTCACTTTTTTGAAAGTCGAAAACCTCCAGCGGGTCGAGCCTCAGGCTGTAGCCAACGAGGGCTCCACAAGGCCGGATACCTTTGGTGAGAGGACATGCTGAACAGGATTTGGTGCTATGGAGAAGAACATAGCGGGAGCTATGCAAAGTCAGGCCAACTGGCGATGCACTCAGATGGATTGGCTGACTGGTAAGTTCAAGTCTTCTCTCGGTTCTTCTGGCACATTTGCTGAATCTTCTTTTAAGTCTCATGTTTTAGGGTTAGACAGACACAGGAACTCTAATCCACTTCCAAGGCTCCAGGACCTGGGGGACACCACTTGGGGGTTAGGCCTCACTCCAGGCAGAGTACAGCTAGATCTTAATATAATACTAAGCTAATCTGGTTGTGTGTACTGAATCCAGCAGACTCAAGAATACAGATTGCTTTTCAACAAAGATTGTGATAAAAAATTGCACCTTCAAATTTTTGTTAGCTTTCTTGCTAAGTAGACACGTTGATCTTAACTTGTTCTGTCAGGATGAGGATTCAATGATAGTTATCCAGACCTTGAAAAGGCATTGGATTCATGCACCAGCAAACCTACTTCAAATGAATTTCTAAATCACAAGCATACTGGGATGTAGTTTCTACTGTAAGTCTTATTGCAGAAAATAAAATACCGCCTCAAATAAAATGCGATATAGTATGTTTTAACTTCTCCAGTGTCTCTGAAAGGATTGCGAAATCACGGAGGATATTATGTTCTCATATTATTGTTGTCTGGTATTGCTCGTTTGCACCACAAAATGTCACCTCAGAAAACACTGTCAGGAATATTAATCCGAGACTGATTAGGCCTGGCACGCCAAATGCTTCCGAGACCAAAGTCAGGGAGCGGCGTTCATTTTACTTCTCTAAGCCAGCACCTTTGCTGTTGTGTTGCAGCACCTTTTTAAATGTAGAATCCAGAGGTGAAATATCCTGTTCCTCCTAAAGAAGGACAGACATGCAGACAGTGTCTTGGTGGAGATTTAAAGAAGACTTTTGCAGAACATTAAAATTCCCCTTCACAAAATTCAAAGGTGTGACTCGCCTCCAGTCGCACTGTCTGGCAGCAGCTTAGCTACCGAGTTGCCCCATGTGATGTCAGGCACTTTTAAATCTGCAAGATGGGCTCAAGGTCCCAGCATGTAAGGTGTTGTTTAGTAGGTTAGTAAATAGCTAGAGCTGCCTGAAGGCATCACACATGGCACAGGGTCACATCTAGCAATGAGGCAAAAAGAATAAACCACTGCTCTGAGGACGTCCACAGTCCACTGCTCCATCTGGTTAATTCTGAAACTTAGGGGGTGCTGCATCTCCGGGTCAGTTGAAAAGCCATGTCTTGAGGCTCTTCCTGAAGGTGTGCAGGGTAGGGGAGCCTCTGATGTTGACTGGGTGCTCGTTCCAGGCCTTGGCCGCCACCTGCTCTGGTCCTGCGGATGCGTGGGGTCCTTGCTAGGGTGAGGTCAGCGGAGCAGAGGTGTCTTTGGGTACCTTGGCTGTGAAGGGAAGGAGAGAGAAGGGACGGTAGTTTTTCAGGTCCGTTGGGTCAGCCGAGGGTTTCTTGAGGAGGGGCTTGAGCTCTGCCTGTTTCCAGTCGCCGGGGAAAATGCCGGATTTGAAGGAGGCATTGATGGTGCAGCGTAGTTTGGTTGCTATGGTAATGGCAGCTCTGTGGAAGATGTGCGGCGGGCAGGGGTCCGTGGGGGCTCCTGAGTGGGTTCTGTTCATGGTCGTGATGGTATTTTGGTGGTGACAGGTGTCCAGGTGGTGATGGTGGGCTGGCTGTCGTTGCTGGAGGGGAGGGTGGTTTCTGAAGTATGTTCACTGAAGTTGTCAGTGCCTTGATTTTCAGGTGGAAGTAGGAGCCGGGCTTGTTACAGAGGTCCTGGGACGGCATGATGTTCGTGGCTTCACTAGAGGGTTTGGTGAACTGCTGAATGACGTTGAAGAGTTCCTTTGAGTTGCTGGCGTTGGTGAGGATTTTGTTCCAGATGAAGGTCCTCTTGGTGGCTCTTATGTGTTGGTGGTAGTGGGTCATGGCGTTCTTGTAGATGTTCTGGTCTTCTGTGGTTTTGCTCTTTCTCCAGCATTTTTCGAGACGTCTGCAGGAGCACCTGGCTTCTTGGAGGTCGGTGGTGAACCAAGCTGCCTTTAAGGGGCGTTGTCTGTCGGGGTGGTGGAGGGGGGCGAGCTTGTCTGCACAGCTGGTGACCCAGCGGTGAAGTTCCTTAGCAGCAGAGTTGGCATCTGTCGTGGTGGAAGGGGGTTAGTGGATGAGGGTGGAGTTGAGGTGCTCCTCTGTGACCTTGCTCTAATTCCTGGAGTATGCAGTGATGTCTGTCCAGAGGGGCTGAGAGGTGGTTGTTGGATCCTCCTGTGAAGATGGGGTCTAGGATGTGTCCGGCCTTGTGGGTGGGGTGGTGATGAGCTGCTTCAATCCGAGGTTGGCGAGGTTGTCCTGGAGGGCGTTGGACTCAGGGGCTCTGCGGTTGTCGAGGTGGAAGTTCAGGTCTCCAATGGTTATGTAGTCCATGGAGGCGATAGTGTGGGGTGTGATGAGGTTGGCAATGGTGGCGGCAAAAGAAGCATGAGGTCCTGGGGGCCTGAAAGCGTGGGTGCCCCGAAGTGTTGTCCTGGAGCTGAGCTGGATCTGGAAGTGGAGGCGTTCTGTGTTTGAGAGGGAGCCGCTCGTGTTGAAGGTGGAGAGTCGGACGGAGCTCTTGTGTGTGATGGCGAGTTCCCCTCTTGGCCAGTGGGGGTGGTGCTTTCTCTGGATCTTGTATCTGTTGGGAATGGCGATGTTGGGAGCAGAGGCTGTGTTTATCCAAGTTTCTGTGAAGAAGGCTATGTCTGGCGAGAGGGTGTCGAGGAGGTCCCAGATTTCTATGGCGTGTCTGTGTAGGGAGTGCACATTGAGGAGGATGCACTTCAGGTCTTCGGTGGCGCTGGCATCCGGCTTGGGTGCGGTGGTCGTGGGGATGCTGTGGATGGTGAAGGATGGTCGGTAGTGCCGGCAGGAGAACTGTCCGTATTGAAAAGTCAGCATTATCTTTATCCAGATTGTCCTATTTTCCCTATTGACGTTTTACGGCCTAATTACAACGTTGGTCGGTTGCTTTCTGACTGACATTGTAGGTTTAAACCGGCCGTGGAATCCAATTAGGTTCCGATGGGTCAAGGGGCCTTTCAGCCAGTCGGAAAGGCCTCATAATCCCTTAAAGACAGCGTTTCGCCGTCGGCACTTTGAAGGCACTTTCTGGCAGCAGTTCCATGTCAGCCTTACTGACATGGAACCGCTGCTGGAAAGTGCCTTAGGGGGCCCTTTTACCCCTGGCTTTCTGCTTGTGGCCCTGGGGGGCCTGCCCCATTTCACATCCCCGCACCGGATGGCAAGCACCAGAGGTGCCTGCCACCTGGTGCAGGGATGTTTCCAAACTTCAATTTTTCAATGGGAGCTTATGCTGCAGGCGGTTTAGGCCTGCCGCACAAGCTCCCATTGAAAAATGGAGGTGCGGTCTCATCCTAATTGCGGTGACAGAACCGCTGACCTGAGGTCGGTCAGTACTACATCCGCAACGATGTCGATGGGAGACAACTCTGACCGATATCGTAATCAGGCCCTTAGTGTTTTTGCTTAACCATTTTTGCTGTTATACTTTTCTTTACTTAGTCCTCAAGGATTGGAGTCTGTATTTGACAGGAGGAGATAGTAGCCTTCTAGCACCAAATGCACCACCTTCAGGACACATGATGAAGCGGAGGCAGCAGAGGCATGGATTGAACCAGACGTGTGGTGGAATCCTCACATGTCAATTCGCTGTCAGTGCTGTTATGGGCGCTGTCTGATATTTAGCATGATAGAAAGGATATCTCAGAGGTGGAAGGATGATGGGTCACCAAGATCCTAGGTGACAAAAAAAACGTATGCACCATGCCCTGGTCCATGTAGAAAACACATGTGATCTCACTTTTAAAACAGAGCTTTATGTGCTTATAGAAATGCAACTAATTCCTACCAATGGCAATTGGGATTACTTTTACAATAAGTCAAATACGGATCTTCAGAGACATTGGGTCACTTTGGAGTACATCTAAAAGAGGAAAACCATGCTATGGGAGTATCACCACCATAATCTTACATACAGATGTACTGACTTGTTGAGAAACATGTCTATTTCTAATTACTTTGTTTCCTTGAACGTCTTGTAGCACTGGGGAAGATTTTGTCACCTGTCAGTGAAAACATCACTGGCAAATGACTGAGACTATCAATTTTAATAGTACCCAGACACAGGAACACATGCACACCCCAGACCTTTATCATCTACTTGACCCAGTGGACAGTCAACTTGCATCATACTCTAAGGGACACTTAGCACCACAAACTGCTTCAGTGGTGAAGAAGAGGACATGTGCATGTGCATCGTCGAATGGGCTCCAGCCAATGCATATGAAGCCTTTTAACTGTGAAAGGCACTACATAAATGATGTGTAATAGCACAACATATTTTTGATTCATGAGCTGCAGGGCAGTACATTCTTGTTAATCTGCCACTCATATTCTTGAAAATATGCAGTGATTAACATAGATTAATATAAGTGTGCCAGATTAAGCAACAATCTTGTGAATGTGTCCACAACATTGTGCTAATCCATTGGTCTTACAAGTAACACATAGGGTCCTGGCCAACTGATAGATGGTATGTGGCTACATTTAAAGTGGGTGCATCTCCGTTGAGACACTTTATCTATGATTAGCGATGCCCCTTTTTCCTCTGTATCCTATTCCCCGGGACACTTTCGAGTGTATGCACGCGATATAAATTCAATTAACATAACATAACATGAGCTGTGCCCATCAAAATTTACACAAGGTCTAATCCTTGCAATGTGACCTACCACTGAGGTATCATTGATACTCAATCTGGCATTCAAATCTTTTTTCCTCCCCACAACATTGTCTGGGGCATTTTGCAGTGTTATGACTATTCAAATGTGTTGCTGCACAATTAAATGTACAATCTGTCAAACAACTGCATACCAAAGCATGCTGCACCAACATGCTTTCACTTCTTAATACCTGTCTGATTAGCTCCATCATCTCAGTGACCATCATGGCCCTGTATCAGTCAGTACAAGATCCAAAATCCCTGCTAACAATTTTAATCCCATGGACTATTAATAGATCCTTTACATGTCCACAGGAATTAACCATACACCTTCTCCACCAATTTCTTTTCTGCTTTAAATAGGCACTCCTCGGCCTGATTTCTACTTCTCTCCGTTTCCTTTTTATCCTTGGCAAAAAACAGAAATTTTCCAAGTATCTATAGTCTTAGCCCCAAAAAATAATTCCATGACATTTAAACAAATGGCACCATCTTCTCATATTAGAGCCTGAATAACTAATTCATAAAATTATCTAATAATAATTGTTAGGAGCATGAACTTCAAAGACATACACTCTCCCTGACATGGCTTTCTCTTAAATCAGTCTGAAATATTTTGACAGATGTATCAATTACAGAAACCAAAGTTGAAGAACTGACAGTAAGTACAGAAGTTTAACATTATGGTTGACACATGCCATATACAGGGCATAAGCAATAGCAGTGTAATGTTGATTGTAGAGGTGGGTCTGCCTTATGCATGAAAAAACACACTTATAATTTACAATTAGTATCCCTTTTTCATACTTGTTGTTCATTATAAACATTTAACCTTACTATGGTCTTTTGTGACTTGTCACACAAAAACCTAGATAATTTCAATAGTTAAAGATGACAAAATTAATGAAATTATCATGATATTGGTGATTGAAAAATGGAACAAGAGAATCACATAGAAAATGTACTGCACATCTTTACACCAGTGTCTAACTTTTAAGATAAGGCCGCTGCAACGCAGCTAAGATAAGTGGCACTTAGCTGGTTACACACGAGCACGTGTGCACACTCATGTGCACACATGTGGGGGCTGCGCATGTAAGACTACTCATGTGCGCAGCCCGGTAACTGCACACAGGTAACCTGATGCAGAAAGGACTCTGCAGGGTTAGATATTAACCTGGGGTAGGCCTTATAATATTAGCTGGCACTCATAGGTAAAGTTAGTGTGGTTTAATAATATGTATGCAGTGACACTTTATTATACACATAGTGGGAAATCTGCCTCCAAGTGCAATCTCACTTACCTTTAGACTACAAAGTCCAGCAAGATATCAAATGGGGGAGAAAAGTGTGCCCCCAGTTCAAATATGCAAGTCCCAAGCAGATATATGTACACCTCATGGGTCATCCAAAATGTTCATATATCTCTGGCAAAACTCAGGACCAGAGTCCAGGCCTTTTGTCACTCTGCTGGGCCACGTTAATTGCTCTGCTCCCCAGCAGAGGGAACAAAGGGCACCTGCACAAAAAAATGGGACTCAACAGTGCTTCCCTCTGCCCCTGAGGAAGAAGAGTTGGGGAAGAAAATCTCCATCTGTTATCTGTCACACTGTAATAGCGTTGCAACAGCCCAAGGCCCACTGAACAAAAGAGGAAGCCAAGACAACTGGAGCCAACCCAGGAGGAGACTCCTCTTTGAAGTTAGGGGTAAAGCTGAGGCTCCCAGAGGAGATGTGAACAGTGATTTCTAGATGGCACTATCTTGAACTGTCCCGTCATGCTGTGCAGGGGGTTTGAAACACGGGTGGAGGAGTGATGTAACAACCTAGGATTGGCCAGGTGAGCCTAGATTCTAGAGCCTTCCACACCCATTTGAAAACTCTTGACCAAGGGAGAGAGAGTGCTTTTTGCTGGAAGAGGACGGCATCAACAGCCATGGACAACTGGAAGGACAGGCCCAGGAATACCCTAAAGGACTACAAACTCTGCCCACATGACCCCAAGACCAGTGGGTCTCTCCAAGAGCCAGTGAGGCTGGCCCCCTTAGACCACCTGAGGACCAGTTTGGGTAAGGTCTGAACTTCTGTGCCCCAGCAGGAGGAAATGAGAACCACAGATAAAAAATGGGGAGAGTTAGAACAGAGTGTGACCCTTTAGAGGTAGGGAGGCATGGTGAAATAGCTCCTGTTGACTGGAGTTCACCACCAGGAGAAGAATAAGCCCAAGACTATCCAAATAGGCACAACTGGACCAAAATACGCACTTCAAAGACCAGCATATATAAAATGCCCAATCCAAGCAAGCGTGTGGCTCTGCAGCCTTCTCCTGATTTCCCTAGGGATGCCAGTGAATGGTGATTACTAGCCCACGTCACCTCCCATGAGTGGGCCCTGGACTGCTCTGCTTCACTATGCTGATTGAATCAAGCACTACAAGGGTGTGCTTGGTGCCCAGTAAGGGGAATTGTGGACCTATTACTTACACAGGCCTCACTAACATCCTGCATAACTAATAACCCAATTAACTACACAATGACTGTGAGAGATTGCAGAAAATGAATATCTGAATGTCATTCCTGTTGGAGTAGATGATAGTATAAGGTTATCACCCATGCTCCCAGGTATATTCTTACCAGTTATGTAAAGTGTATTGAAAGGCAAGTTTAGATGACAGCATGATGAAATAATGACAACATAAGAATTAATGAGGAAATGGATCACCCTAAGTTAGATATTGAACTGGAAAATGTAATGCCATGTAAATAAATTTTATACAGTGCATCTGCTCTGTAAAACTGTGTTGTGGTTCAGTAGTAAAGAGGAGGCAAACCCTAATAACTAATTAGTGAATAACCATGTTTTTAAACATATTCGAAAAGGTAACAGCTGTTCCTGCTCACATATGGGGAGACGCAATGAATTATAGAGCTTGGTTGCTTTCACAGAAAAAGCACACCCCAACCCCCCCCCCTCATCCCCCCTCCACACTCCATCAAAAACCTGTGGAATCTGGGAATCTTCAAAAACTGAGCATTGGAGGATATCAGTCTGCAGGGGCAGAATAATTACAAAATTTCTCAAATAAAACATGTCCACCTCCATAGAAGGCTCAGTGGACAATACTCAATAATGTGAACAATACTCTCTTAGAGATAGGTAGCCAATGTAAAGCATCTATTGCCACTGAAGCAGATAATAGTCCAAGCCATTATAAAACTAATCACTCGTCAGCATTCTGCATTCACTGCAGATGTTAAATAAATCTGCAGAAGATCCAAGAAATAAGGAGTTAGAATAGTCTTGGCAACTCGTAGTTGTCACCTGAACCAATAATGGAGATGAGATTGCTAGGAGAGATAGCAAAGTTTTCAGTGGTAATGCCATATAAGAAAAACAAGTAGCCCAAAAAGTATTTACTTGGTTGCTCAAAGACAGTTTGGAATGAAATTGAAAGCCCAAGTTCATTACTGCCACATTATGTGCCTGTGCTGCACGAGAGGAGGGATGAAGGCCAAAGATTCTGTGGAACCGACCATGGAAGTAGCAGGCTAGAAACCAGCAGGACCTCGGTTTTGTCATAAATGAACTTCAATGAGTTATCAAACAACTACCCAGCTATGATCTACAAGCATTTCCTGGAATATCCTAAACGAATCGTGGTCTGTATTCTTGAAGGAAATCAAAATTTGTGTATCAGCAGCATAATTCATAAAATTAAGCCCAAATGAATGAACGGCTCGGTCGCAGGACTCACATACACATTCCAAAGTGTCAGGCTCAATGAGAAGCTCTGAGGAACTCTCCGGTCCCTGCTGTAAAGCCCCAAATTGAGACCTGAAAGGGGGAAGATATACTGCTTGACTTTGAGCATGAAGATAAGAAACTAACCAAATCTGACCACTGAATACCGACTTCAGACAATGTCGATAACAGGCACATATTTAATCATGTGGTAGGATCACTTAACAATAAGGGTACCGTATGACCATCACCTTCTTTCAAGCTTCAGGGACTGCTGCTGTTCAATCAGTTTATGACAGAACTCTAGTAATGGGTGCAGAAGACAAGGAAAGTCAATTCGCCAAACTGCAGCAGGTAATAGATCAAGGGGGGCACCGGTAGCACCGGCCACTCCATTAGGACGGAGGAGCCCCCCCTCCTGCTCAAATACAGCAAAAGTGAAAAATAAAATGGTAATAAAATGAATTTATTGCCATTTAATTTTTCAGTGCTCCAAACCCAAGCCGTGTTTAGGGGCGGGGCCACTGCTGCTGACTGGTAGCTGGGGAGTGGTGATTAACTCCAGTTTGGAGTGCGCATGTTACTTTGGCTGGCTATGTTGTGTCAGCCAGTCTGACATGCACACTTTAAAACTCTCCACCCAGCTGTCTGGGTAGAGAGCAGATACAGGCCCCCAGTGCTAGAGGGAGTTGGGGCGTTGAGGCAGCCTACTCTAACAAATTCTGGCGCTGCTGTCATGCTGCTTATCATTATCAGCAGCATGAGAGCAGAATATGGACTGGTGAGAATGGCACCAGACCAGCGCCGATGTACTGGAAGCATGAGAACCGGAGGAGTCTAGCCAGTGAATGTAGTGGGTAAATGTGTTTTCCTTTTTATATGTATGACCCACTGATAAGCACTGTAAGAAACTCGCACTCTCTTCAGCCTCAATGCCAGAGCTCTCAGTCATGGTTCATTATAAACACTGTGTATAGCGAGCCATGACTGACAGCTTTGACATTGACCTTAAAGGCATGGCTGGTCAGTGGGTCAAATAACTGGCTTGTTTGCCTCACCAATTATTCAGGGTACCAGCCACCACTGGGAACTGGATGAGCTGGACTTCAACGTATCCAAAAGTATTTCTATTGTAAACAGATCAAAATTCTGAGGGACAGATCTAATTTTCTTCTGAGTCGATAACAACAGCTTCAAACTGTCTGAAAGACTCAGGAGGGTCAAATTGTCACTTATCTTTTGTTTTTTCTCTGTAAAATAGATAGACTGTCACATAATTGTTGTGTGTGCTCCACTGCCTGACTAGCACAAGCTTGAGCAGACATCGATTGAACAATGGAGAACTCCTACCTTGTGGCATTGCAAGTAGAGGGGATTTTATCTGCATAGTATTTGACTTTCTTAGATTGCACGGGTTTTTTGTGCTTATTTAAAGTCACCATTCATTCTGCTCTGTCTTCTGGAGCATTAGCAGCCCACAATTTCCCTCTAATGTTTTACAGCTACTTTTGGACTCATGTACTGTGCAGGAGCATAGCTTCAAGGGGGTGTTTGGGGTGTTATACCACACCTAAAAAATATATTCTGCAGCAAATATTTGGGGCACAAGTCCTTTGTCGGGTATGGTGAGGTGTCTGTTGGATTTCACCTTGGAATTTTACACGCTCACACTGACAAAAACGCACACACACTTGCTCTCTGGTCTCTGCCTTATACTTGGTTCGTTTGAAAACTATTGTGTTGTAAGTACCCCTACCAATCCGCACTTCTCTTTCTTTCCATTGCCTCTTAAGCCCCCCTAGAGTCTTACTCCTCTTAACATATTGTTGTAATCTGGTCAGGAATGTTGCTGAAAGAACCATGGTATGTCATGGAATGTTGAGGGGTGGTGTGGTCATTACTTTAGGAGCTGAGCTGCTGGCTTGACCGTTAATGCTGGATCTGTACAACTGAATAAATCTCTTCATCATCTACTTGGAAGGATTCTTATTATTACACTGGCGACGATTGGCACTTTAGCTTGATTGGGGACAAGCGCTCGAGCATTAATTCCCCAACATTTTTTTTATTGGGCACTTCAACAGTCGAAGTTGTGTCTGAACCCACGAACAAGGACGACCTTTTGGACTGTGAATTTACCTTGGATATTATTTATATTGGATTGGTGAAAAACGGATTGTTTTGGGAAGTTTTCAGACTCTGTCAGGAAGTTTAACATTGTGAGCAACGTCGTGAGCAAAGGGAAGTTCTTGTATTCGCATCCTAGTCTTTTTTTTTGTGTGTGGATTTCTATGGACAAAGACTCGTATGGCAAAATAAATTAAAGAAACGCCGTATGCCTCGTTTTCTCATCTACAAGGAACGGCCATCAGTTGTTACCTTTTAACTGGGAGGAGTGTTCTTACTCGAGGACACCGCGAGCTCTTCCCGGTAACTTCATTCTGTGTAGACTCTGGCATTGGAACGTTCTTCCGGCATCGGGACACCTTGTGACGTCTTCACGCATCACGCAGGGATTGAAGAACGTGACCTTGCGTTAGAGCCTGAAGCTGTGAGACACACAGGTTCACGCATTACGCAGGGGTTGAAGAACGTGACCTCGCGTTGGAATTTGAAGCTGTGAGACGCACAGGTTACTTCCGACGCTTTCTTCTATGTTAGCGCGCTGAAGAGCGCAAAAGCCATATTACGGAACGGAGCAGCAGCATTTTCAAAGTCGGTTGGACTTTCTTGACTACATAGACTACGGTGACTACCTCGCTTATTTTAGTTTGTTTTTTTTCATTGGTGTTGAGGAATAGTCATATGTGTTCACATGGGATTTTCTAAGACTTAGTAGCATTTTTAAACGGCATACATCCGTTGGACTTTCTTGTCTACCTGGACTACGGTGACTACTTTGCTTATTTTAGTTTTTTTTTTCTCATTGGTTTTGAGGGAAGAAAGGGGGGGATTTTATTCTAGGTAACAGTACAATGTATAAATTTTAACTGTACACAAGCTGACTTAGTTAAGAAAGGGTATCATTTTAGAATGGCCTCTTCAACTAGTATGTCTCAACCCCCTGCCTTTCTCTCAGAAAAAGGTGACCCCATACTTCCATGGAAAAGGTGGAGGAATTTACTTGACTCCTACATTGTGGCTATAGGAGGTGAAAAGTTTTCGGCCACCAGGAAACAAGCTATACTGTTGCATAATTTAGGTGTCGAGGGGCGAAACATTTACGATAGTATGGACCTTATTCCGGTGGCAACTGGAGATGGTGACTCTAATGATGTGTATGAAATGTCTATGACAATGTTAGAAAGGTATTTTGGACCTAGGATAAATGTGGTTCTTGAGAGACATAAGTTTTTCACTAGAATACAGGGGAGCAATGAAAGAGTGAAGAGTTATGTTGCTTCGCTTAAAACTCTTGAACGAACATGTGAGTTCGGGGATTTCTCCGATTCTTTGGTCAGGGATCAATTAGTGCGATGCACTAATAGCACCCGGGTGCAAGAGAAGTTGTTATCTAAGAACCCTACATTAGTGGAAGCAGTGGCGATTGTAGAAGGTATGGAGAACACCTCTTCCTGGGTAAAAGAGATGAGGAAAAACCATGATGAAAAAAAAGAGACCAGTGAGGTTCATGTAATTCATGAAGCGGAGAACTTAGAGAGTGTGGAAAATGTAGCAAGAATTTCTCCTCATGAGAAGTCAAAGATGGCTGAGAAAGACTCACGTATGCAAATCTCAAAAAACCAATCAGCTAGATCTGATAAGGAGGCTCGCACTAACGTGAGTGAAAGTGAAAAGAAACCCAAAGATTTACCCAAGGTGAAGTGTTATAGGTGTGGCAGTTCTTCCCATTTTTCAAATTATCCTCACTGTTATGCCAAAGAGTCTATTTGTATGAAGTGCGGGATAAAGGGGCATTATGCACGAGTTTGCAAGTCAACTCGTAACCCTGACAAGAAGACTGAAGTGGTGCGCACAATAATTTTGAATGTGGAAGATAGCAATGGTGAGATTGATGGAGGGAAGTTGACCATGCCCGAATGTAAGATTTTGGTTGATGATTTTAGTTTTGTAGTTTTGTAGTTTTGGCAGATTCAGGTTCTCCTTTCACCATGATAGGGAATAAACAATGGGATGAAGTGGTAGGTTTTGACAATGTAATGCTTCTTCCTCCTGACATTAGTCCAGTCAGTTATGGAGGTGCGAAAATAAATGTTTTAGGGTATATTCAAGCATGTATCAGATTCAAAGATAGGAGCACGATGGGGAAGGTCTATGTGGCAGAAAGAGGAGACAATTTATTGGGCTGGAGGCATCAGCGTGATTTGGGCATCATGCTAAATCCTAATGCTAAAAATCCCGATGAGCAAGTCATGTTGATAGATAGGAAGGTGGCTAGCAGTACACTGGGTGATCAAAGTGGTGATCAAAATTGTGTGTATTTCAGTAAATTTCCTGAAGTCTTTACTGATGAGTTAGGGTGTTTGAAGGGCTTTGAACACCAAATCATTTTAAAGGACCGGGCTGTACCTTGTGTACATAAAGTAAGGAAAGTACCCAATATGATGATGGAACCATTGAAAAATGAGCTGGATAGGTTGTTGAAATTAGGAGTCATCGAGGAGATAGAGTCCTCAGAATGGTTGGCCCCAATTGTTTTGGCCCCAAAGGATGGTGGTACAGCGGTCAGGATGTGTGTGGACTTGAGGAGTTTGAATGAGTGGATTTGGGTAGATCGCCAACCCCTACCTAACATATCGGAGTCTCTCAGCACACTAAAAGGAGCTCACATTTTTAGTGTGCTGGATCTATCGTCAGCTTACCATCAAGTTCCCTTGCACAAAAAATCTAGACACCTTACGTCATTTGTGACTCCTCTGGGAGCTTTCCGTTTTTTGAGGATGCCGTTTGGATTGGCATCTGCGGCGGCATGTTTCCAGAGGGTCATGAAGAAGGTATTGGGAGGTATAAATAACATCATGTTTTTTCAAGATGATATCTTGATTTATGGCAAAGGGAAAGCAGAACATGGCCGAACATTGGTAGAGGTTTTGGAAAGGTTGAAGGCGAAGGGACTAACTGTGAAGAAAGAAAAATGTCGAATTGAAGTAGAGACAGTTTCGTACTTGGGTCATGTGATATCCGGTGAGGGTATACAACCGAAAGTGGAGCTAGCACAAAGTGTGGTGAATGCTCCAACTCCAAAGGATAAGGAAGAAGTGAGGTCATTTTTGGGCCTTGCGGAGTTTTATTCGAAGTTTGTTGAGGGTTTTGCTTGTGTGACTGAGCCTATTAGAGCTCTGTTGATGAAGGGAGCACATTTTGTGTGGTCTAATGATTGTCAAAAGGCTTTTGATAGGATCAAGGTTGAGATTGGGAAAATGCCGACATTAGGGCATTTTGATGTTAATAAAAAAACGGTATTGACTACGGACGCTAGTCTTAAGGGACTAGGGGCGGTGCTGTCTCAAGAGGTCAATGGAGAACACAAGACTGTTGCTTTTGCTTCAAGGGCTCTTAGGGGAGCGAAGAAAAATTATTCTTGTATTGAGAGGGAAGCTCGGAGTATTTATTGGGCTGCACAACATTTTAAATTTTATTTATGGGGTATTCCCTTTCTAGTTAGGACGGATCATCGTCCTCTTGTACAGATATTTTCTTGCAGTCGCAGTGAACATATCACACCCAGGATAAAACGCTGGAGTGAAGGGCTGCGAGAATTTAATTTCATAGTACAGTACATACCAGGGTCCAATAACAAGTCTGCAGATTGTCTTTCCCGGCTACCTTTGGAGGTGACAGGGGAGGATGTTGAAGAAGAGAGTGTGTGTTGGGTCGTTGGAATCTTGATTGACACAAGAGGCATGGGCTGATGGTATGGACAAAGACAAAGAGTTGAAGTTGTTAAGGCTATGGGTCAATCAGGGTTGGCCAGATTACAAAATGTTGGATCTTGAGATGCGTGCATATTGGTCGGTTAGGGATGAACTCTCATATATTGGTGGAAATCTTATGAGGGGTCATGAAGTAGTGCCGCCTGTAGAATTCAGAAGCAAGATCATCAACACGGCTCATGAGGGACACCTAGGAAGAAGTCTCACCAAGGCTCGGGTGAGAGAAAGGTACTGGTGGCCTAGCATGGATCGCATGGTCGAAGAGGTTGTTAAAGATTGTGTGTCTTGTGCATCTAGTGACAAATCGCATGTGACCAGCCGAGCGCCGTTATCTCCTGTGGAAGTGCCAGATAGAGTTTGGTCTAAATTGGGACTGGATATTGTGGGTCCATTTGAATTATTACCATTGTATGAGCGATATGTCATCTTGCTTGTGGATTACACCTCCAAATGGGTGGTCACGAAATGTGTTCCTTCGGTGAATACGAGGACGGTGATTGATTTCTTAAAGGATGTTTTTGTCTCGGAGGGTGTGCCTATGTTTTTAGTTACGGATAATGGGGTGCAATTCGTATCTCATGAGATGCAGAAGTTTCTCAAAGATCACAACATTATGCATCAGAAGACTGCACTATATGCGCCTCAAGCCAACGGTTTGTCAGAAAGAATGAATCGTGTGGTGAAAGATTGTGCGCAGCGTTCTGTTAGTTCTAGAGTTTCGTTTAGTAATATGTTGAGGGACACATGGTGGGCACACCGTACGACACCAAATGCGGTCACTCTGATGTCGCCTTTTGAGGCCTTGAGGGGAAGAAAGGCTTTTTCTAAGTTGAATCCATCTTGGCTGCCTGTGAGTTCTGGTGTTGTGGTTCCCATGGATGTGAGACGAAAGAGAATTTTGGATTATCAAAACAAGTATAAAATGGATTATGATTCCAGAATGCGAGTGAAGGGCAAGAAGTGGAGTGTTGGCGACAAAGTCATGGTTAAGAATCCTAAACACACGTTGAAGGGGAGATCTTCTTTTATTGGTCCTTTCACAATAGTTTCAATTTGGAAAAATGTTGTGAGGGTGAACACTGGTTGTGTGTGGAGCATGTCTAGGTTGGTGAAGTGTTTGGGGAGTTCCACGGATGTGTGCCATCCTGTTGGAGGTGAGAGAAGTATTGGTGATAATGAGAATGAGAGTACTCTTCCTCATAGAGGGGGACAGGTTTTGAGCAGGGATTCTGCTTCCAGTAGAACTGTTCGAAGAAGTGGGAATCTCCCAGTTAGATTCAAAGACTATGTTATGAATTGAGCTAGCATGGTCATTGGGGGTAAATTGTGTACTTGATTTTATCTTTAGTTTTTTTTTAATTGTTATTGTTTTTGTTTTTCATGGGGAGGGAGATGTGTTGTAATCTGGTCAGGAATGTTGCTGAAAGAACCATGGTATGTCATGGAATGTTGAGGGGTGGTGTGGTCATTACTTCAGGAGCTGAGCTGCTGGCTTGACCGTTAATGCTGGATCTGTACAACTGAATAAATCTCTTCATCATCTACTTGGAAGGATTCTTATTATTACACATATTTTAACAAGATATAAAAGCATGATTGTTGGGAAATCTGAAGCTCACACCCTCCTCAATCTTACTGACTAAGCTACACCCCTGACACTGTAGCATCAAACCTAGCAGCTGATGGAGGAATGGAAAACAGTGAAATGAGAGATTCTAGGGCCATAGTTATCCAGACCGAAGAGTTCTCATAACCTACATCAATTGAACCTTCCTGTATATAAAAGCTCTTTTACTCCAATTAACAATCTCATTCATTGACAATTAAGCCCATGGGCGAGAATGAGTCGTGACTGTTTTATGCAACATGCCGAAGGCCCCCTCTACAACAACCCTGGCAGAAACTCAGGGCCGGCTCTAGGCATGGGCAGTGCGGGCAGCTGCCCAGGGCCTCGCACTCAGCTCACCAGCATGGGGCCCCGCTTTGTGGTGTGTCCTCTTGTTTCCCTGCTGATCCAACTGAAAGAAAGGTGTCTCCTTGCAATTAGGGTCCATGGGAGGGGCCCTCTCCCTGGGCCTCTCAGGGATGGTGTCGGGAGGCCTAGGAGAGGGAGACACTTCCTCTTGTCCCAATTGCAAGGAAACCATTCACAGACATTGTGGGACGCCCATTGTCCAGCATTTTAGTGCCCCCACAGTTTTAATTTTCAGCCCACAAGCAATTCTCACACCTTCCGTCCGATAGGAGCTGTAAAAGAGGTGTTTGTAGGAGTCTGGGAGGAGGAGCTACGGCAAAGGAGGAGTCTGCACAAAGCAGATTCCAGGGCCCTGAAGATGTCACTTATGTATATTAGAGGGGCCTAGCACATTCCCTTTTGGCCAGGGGCCCCGCAAATCCTAGAACCAGCCCTGCTGAAACTCACCATAACCAACCAGATTCTATCAGGTTATATGGGACAAAAATTAGGGCAAGCCTACGACCATTTTGAGGTGAAATGTCCCTTATTATTTGAATGAGTTTATAAGCAGTTAAGGAGTTAGTTAAGGCTGTTGCTGCTACACTGTTAGGGAGCTCAGTCCAAACATAAAAAGTGCCTAGAGTCAAAAAAGTGGAGTGGGGATTATTAAGGGGCGATAAAATCAGCTAAAGAATCTGTTAAAATCAGGGTAGGTCCTGCAGGGTGATAGCACAAAATACCAACAATTTAGGTTTTTCCTGAGAGCTTAACAGTGGAATCTTGTAGCTCTACTCTATGGTGATTAAGAATATTGACTTTCATGTCCTCACAGGACACGGTAAGTAAATAATTATATAGCTTGGAGGGCACTGAGATTCCAAAAAAGGGGCGGACTCGGTCAAATTCCAGGCTTCTGTGACAAAAACACATCTAATTATTTATATGCAATCCGGTATTATACTTCTATTGTGTGTTTCATCAAAGAGCATGCATTTAGCAAAGTACAAATAAATTTAGTCTTGGAGGAGTAACAACCTACAGCATGAGCTAATACGAAGCCCTCATTGTTTAGGGAATGTCCACCAGATGTTTTTTAAATGTAGTCTCCCCATCATCGGCACAGGGCGGACCAAATTCCACTTTTCCGTAATTTTTTTTATCTTAAATAAGGCGCCTCGAGAATATTTACACCGTCATTGACATTTACCTTTGTATTCAGATCCAGACCGAAGTTGAAACAGACAGCATGGCTGGTGGTGCTGTGCAGGGGCAGTGGATAAACAGCACAGACAGGCTTGCCTTTGGCGCGTCTTCGAGGTGCTGCTGGCAAGCCCGATACGCAGACCTGCAGCAGGTCTATTTATGTACCCACCCTTCGATTTACACATCTACCCACAAAAAGCTGTAACACTGACCAAGATGGCTTCCATTCACATGCAGCTGAAGAGAGATAACAAACATTGGTAAATGCATTAGGTTTCACCTATGGGATTAATAATAGGTTAAGAGGTGTGGCAGCTGTGTATGAGTGTAGGAAGAATGATGTGAGTGCTCTTTGTGCAGGGTGAGTGAAGCATGTATGAAGGTTGATATGTGTCTGAGTGCAGGGTGAAAATGCCTACATGCAAACATGCTACAGAAAACAAGGAGCTTATACTCCAAGCAATCAGGATGGCTGTCAACATTTGTAAAATTTGTGAGAGCCCTGTGACTCCATTGGATATGTAGTCCTTCCTGGTTTCATTCAGGTGGTTAGAGTAACAGTGTTGGGTACTGGGTCTAGACATAGGGAAAGCCAACTGCCCAAACCTTAATATATGTTGAATGCTGGATCTGGTGTGACACCAGGCCTGGCAGATAGCCTCCAATGTGTTTGTCCAACGACTGTGTAGTTCATACTGT
The DNA here is from genome assembly GCF_964204655.1 of Triturus cristatus. NCBI lineage: Eukaryota > Metazoa > Chordata > Amphibia > Caudata > Salamandridae > Triturus > Triturus cristatus. The sequence continues at coordinate 712,586,333 of NC_140588.1, read as the reverse complement.
GGTTTGGCCTCTTGTTGAAGTGTGGGTGTCACCCTTGCCGTACTCATGGCTGAAAAGTGTGTGCAGTGGAGGTCTGATGCTTGCAGATGGTTGGGTGCAGGGCTTTGCTGGAGCATAGGCACTGAGCCTAGTACAGCCAACCCCCGGTGACAACAAACATTTGTAAGTTATTATTTTGAATACTGATGTACAACCACAGTGCTGCAGGAGTTCTGTAGGACTGTATGGGAGTCTGTGCTTGGTCTTGCGGTAGAATGGTGATACGAGTGACAAAATCAACTTTTTAAAAAATTTCATTACTGGGGATCCCTCCACCTTCTACATGAGCCTGGGTGTCAGGGTGTACTCGCCGTACCTCTTTACAGACCGTTTTCAAATCTATTTCAGTATTCAGGTGCCAAGTACCGAAGTCCTGTAATGGTGACTGCAACATTTTCTTCACAGTCTTGGCCAGGCAATCAGATTGTT